>NC_067232.1:22417774-22557774 GCF_019924925.1 Ctenopharyngodon idella
GGTTAATATTCAATACTTCATAACCTGATGCACAAAAATCAAGAAAAAAGAGAAAGGGTTAGTAAACCAGTCTTGGCAGTGATTAAATCATTCTTTGATATTTTGGCACGAGGAACAGAAACAGGTCTTGTAGACAGTCACACTGATGTTGTTTGCTACAGAAAGACAACAAAACATGGGCTCCAAATTAAATGAACAATTCAATAGCTCATTAAACGTGACCCTTTTGTTCTTCATTTTCAATTGTGGCGTCTTAATGAACTCGTCTAGGTGTCTTTGAGGCAGTGATTTACATGTTTTGGCACAGGTCATGCATTTCAAATGAGCTGCTGGGATTCTGGTTCGGTTGAGTTTTTTAGAGCACTAATTTCAGAGGGTCAAACGAGGCAAAACAACAAACGCGGAGCATACTTGGATTCTGGCTGCTGTATCCATGGCATAGATGCATACTGCCTCTACAAACATACAGCATGAATAAATATGAATATTTAAAACATCTGCTTTCATGTACCTGTGCTAACATGTTTTGTTTTTGTAAATGTGGCAGTAGTTTCTCATGAAAACGTGCGGATCATATTTCACCCCAAAATATAATTTTAAAAAAAGAAAGAAAATGCACAATATTGCACAAAAACAAAATGAAGCAGATCCCATTACTGTAATGAATTCAGATGTTAATTATTTGTGTCGTTTCTCATTCCTCAAAACATTTTTTAACTGTATTATGGTAACAAATACTGTAATATTAAATTAAAATCAGCATAAATTAGAGGCAATACAACAAATACTACCATGAAGAAGTATAAATACTTTACAATTTACATAATATATACATTTTTGTTTTCACATTACAGTAGTGAAAATAAATGAGATATTAAAAGGCATTTCATTATGTGCCTTTTTCCCCCAGAATTCTCTGCTGGCTCAATGTGGCATGCTGACATCAGTCATTTGGAGGGGAAATGTGCTTAAATTGTCAAGAAAAAAATACATTATTTCCTATTTTTGCTTTGATTTTGAGGTGAAATATGACCTTCTCTTGACAGGTTTCATGCATCTGTACATCTACACCCACAGTCTTGAACCTCCCAAAGTCTGCTGACTGCGTTAAAACACGCAACGGATGGGCACACACACACACACACACACACACACACACACACACACACACACACATATATATATATATATATAGAGGAAATATAGAGCTACACGGCTTCCGTTGTTTTTGCATAGGGTCTGGACAGAGGGAATCAAACAGCAAGCTCTGCCATGAAAGGCCGGTTTCAGTTCGCACACAAAAAACTGATCCAAACAGATCGCGGAGACCGAAGAGAGGCGCAAACGAAATAAACGAGGATGATGGGAAAATGTGTACTATTTATTCTGAGTCAATTCAGAGGACATTTAGGGCGGTTTTGTGTTTATTAATCCTCCCGGTGATGCTTGATCCTGTGTTGATATTCCAGATCAGGATTTGATTCCAGTCAGTCAGGCATTTCATTGTTTTTAACTTATAGGGTAAATCTCATGAAACATGTCACATGTTCAGGTCATAGTGCACCCCGAAACAAGAAAATCAAATAAGAAATAATATTCTTCATTTAAAAAAATTTACGCATTTAACATTTTCATAACAACCAAGCACATTTTTTCCTATAAACTTATTATTGTAAGCAAAAAAAATGAGTTTTCATATAATAATGGTTTCATATTAAAGGGTTGGTTCACTAAAAAAATGAAAATTCTGTCATTAATTCCTCACCCTCATGTCGTTCCACACCTGTAAGACCTTCATTCATCTTCAGAACACAAATTAAGATATTTTTGATGAAATCCAAGAGGTTTATGACTCGTCCATAGTCCAACACTTTCAAGGTCAAGAAAGGTACTAAAGACATCGTTAAAACAGTCATGTGACTGCAGTGGTTCAACCTTAATGTTATGAAGTGACGAGAATACTTTTTGTGCGCAAGAACAAAACAAAAATAACGACTTTATTCAACAATCTCTTCTGTGTCATTATCATTACACACAGTGAAGGCTTCCGTGTTTACGTCCGATTGCCGGCTCAGTATTGGCCAAAGCTGATCATGTGATCAGCACGACGCATGCGTGTGATGCTGACGCAGGAGCCGGCCAATAATGAGTCGCCGTTCTGACGTAGAACCTGAAGGCGCTGGACGTAAACAGCGTATGAGAATGACACAGAAAAGATTGTTGAATAAAGTCGTTACTTTTGTTTTGTTTTTGCGCACAAAAAGTATTCTCGTCTCTTCATAACATTAAGGTTGAACCACTGCAGTCACATGACTGTTTTAAATACATCTTTAGTAGCTTTCTGGACCTTGAAAGTGTGTGGACAAGTCATATACCTCTCGGATTTCATCAAAAATATCTTAATTTGTGTTCTGAAGATGAAGGTCTTACGGGTGTGGAACAACATGAGGGTGAGTAATTAATGACAGAAGTTTCATTTTTGGGTGCAAAACAATTTCTTTTTCTTTTTGATTCTGGAGTGAAGTGTGACCCTGATGTATTTTCATGAGATTTACCCCATAAATATCACGACTGATGGAGAAAAAAAGTCATCCGTTACCCATAAATCCTTTCTGCATGCCATCCGCAATGATATCCAGTGCCTCTGATGAAGAGAAAGAACTTAACGCCAGCCGCCTGATGATAATTATTGCATTTCTTTGTTGTGTACTTCAAAAACAAAACAAAAAACTGGGAACTCTTGACGTAATTCTCGTTTTCCATTTTCTGGAGCGCGTTCACAAAGTGGACGGCGGGAGAGGTTAGTGCTTCGAACAACACGGACATGCACTCGTTCTCTGTAGAAACGCCACAGATTCACTTGGAAGAGTAGGACACTCACCTAAAGAGGAAGCATGCAAACGTTTAAGAGAAAACACATCAGTCTCTCCCTATCCAACTTCACTGAGAGAAATCCTGAACGGCTCCATTCGCGCTCCAAAGTCTCAGTATGGCTTCGTTCACCTCCGCGTGAAAGTCGCTATTGCCGTAGTTTGAGTCAGGGAGGGAAAATCTCTCATATAAAATGAAAAATGTAGATAAAAAAAACAAAACAAGAGAGAGGGTTTCCATGATGGGAGGCACAGTCACTGATACACAGTCTAGGGATTTTTCGGCTTCATTTTCGGTGCTTTTCCAGTTTTTTACTCTTGGCCGTTCGCTTAGAGAGATCCAGGCCGGAACGGATCCCGGCCAGGTGTAAGAGAGACCCGGCCGCCTCTTTCAACTCCTCGTCCAGTTCCGGTTTGGACTCGTGGCGGGCCCGTTTACCCGGAAGAGGGCACTTGACGGTGAGCGGGCGGCGAACGGGAAGCGAGGGCAGGCGTGAGTTCCTCTCCTCCTCCGAGTCCTCGTCGCTGTGGAAACCCTCGCTGCCGGCGCGGCGGCCCTGGCCGGAGTCGCAGCCTGCCTCGTCTAGGGATGACAGTGAGGACGAGGAGGACGAGGAAGAGCGAGACGAGCAGCGCTGGAAGGAGGAGCTGCTGTAGTTGTGGTCCTGCTTTGGGTCGCTGCTCACTAGGACCGAGTCCGGGCGTGAGAGGTCTATAGGGCTGTCCGGGTCACCTGTGGACCAAACCGCACCAATTATGACATGGACAGAACACTCGTAACGAATTTCTGACATCATCATTGAAATGTTATGTTTAAAGAAGATCAATTATGCCCTTTTTCAAAGTCTTGATGTTGTTTTTAGGCTCTACTAGGGTCTGTGTGATTGACAGGTTTCATGAGATTTAGACAAATTTTCCTCCTTTGAAGTGTCAATCTGTAAACTGCCGTTATGAAACGCGTCATCAAGTGCTTTCATCCGCCCGTCTTAATGAAGCCCTCTTATGATGGTTTATTCTGCTATGGGTGATTAAGGCTCATTAGAGGTAGAGAACACTACAGTGACACGCTTAACGAGGATAAAGACGTGTGAAGGAAGTGCAATGCTGCACTAATTACCAGCAAGAGCTTTTAGTCATTACACAGACATATTTGCAAAACCATCCCCATAAATAAAGACGCAAACGTGCCTTTATGGATGAACCTGAACTAGATACTAACTGAACATGAGACACTGGAGCAGAACGTCAGACTCAGATACAGACAGACAGATAGATAGAACGATTGATCGATCAATAGATAGAGAGATAGATGGAACAATATATGGAATGGTAGATGGAATGATACATGGAACAAGAAATGGAACGATGGAATGGTCAATAGAACGAACAGCAGAACGAAGGATAGAACGAATGACAAAACGATCAGTGATAGAGTGATGAATAGAGCAATAGACAGGAATGATAGATGTAATGATAGATGGAACGACAGATGGAACAAACTGCAGAACGAAGGATAGAACGAAAGAACAATGTATAGAACGAACGATAGATAGAACGATAGAACAATAGATACACAGACAGACAGAATGGTAGAAAGGATAGAACGAACGATAGAATGACAGAATGATAGATAGATAGATAGATAGATAGAACAAACTGCAGAACGAAGGATAGAAGGAACGACAAAGAAAGAACGATAGAACGATCAATAGAACGAAAGATAGAACGAACGATAGATAGACAGAACGATGGAATGATAAACATAACATTGGAACAAATGATAGAACGATAGAACGAACGGCAGAACGAAGGATAGAATGAAAGAACGACAGAACAAACAACAGAACGAACGATAGAACGAATGATAGAATGATCAGTGATAGAACAAATGATAGAAAGAAAGATAGAACAATCAGTGATAGAACGAAAGAACGATGGATAGATCGATAGAATGATAGAAAGATGGATAGAACAACAGAACGAACGATAGATAGATCGATAGAATGGTAGAAAGATGGATAGAACGAATGACAACAATAAATAGATAGAACGTTAGAACGAATGATAGAACAATCGATAGATAAAACGATAGCTAGACAGAACGAACGATAGATCGAGATGGATGGAACGATAGACAGACAGAATGATAGACAGAACGAACGTTAGAACAAACGATCGATTGATAGAACGATCGATCGAACAATAGATAGAACGAAGGAACAGAATGAACGATAGAATGATAGAAAGATGGATAGAACGAATGATAGAACAATAGATAGTCAGATAGAATGATAGACAGAATGTTAGAACGAACGATAGATAGAGATGGATGGAACGACAGACAGACAGATAAAATGATAGACAGAACGAACATTAGAACAAACGATCGATTGATAGAATGATCGAACGACAGAACGAAGGAACAGAATGAACGATAGAATGATAGAAAGATGGATAGAACAAATGAGAATAGATAGAATGATAGACAGAACGTTAGAACGAACGATAGAATGAATGATAGAACAATAGATAGAATGATAGACAGAACATTAGAACGAACGATAGATCGACAGATAGAGATGGAACGACAGACAGACATATAGAATGATAGACAGAACGAACATTAGAACAAACAATCGATTGATAGAACGATTGATAGAACGATCAATAGAACGATAGATCGATCGATAGATAGATAGATAGATAGATAGATAGATAGATAGAACAGACGGATGGATGGTGAGGTAGGCAGAACATCAGATAACATGTTCTACAGAACATTAGAAAAGATTATTGATGGTCAGGATGTCAGATTGACGGAGGTCTTCTCTTACAGGGGTCACTGTGGTGTCCGGGGGCAGAGTTTAACAGCATCATAGCAGTCGCGGCATCAATGTCAGACTCTGTAAAAGACACGAGACACACAGCGGTCAGAGCACTGCTCAGTGTTAGTGTGTGAGAGAAAGTCTACGGAGGGAAATCAAGGGGCTGGAGTTTCTGTTTCCATGCAACCCTTCAGAAGCTTTGAATTATTCATTACTAACCAGACAGAGGAGAGAGTGAACACTGCCACCATACTCAAGGTGACAGAGAAAGAGAGAGAGAATGCTTTATAAAGATAAATAATGAAAACAGTCCAGCCTACATCGAAAAAAAACATCATTCACAGAGTTCTCATACTTTCTGACCAATGAATTTCCTTGCTTATGACACTCCTCGAGCAGGATGGATTCTGATGTAAATGTTTTTAATTTTGACTTGGAAATGGCTCACCTTTCAGAGAGCAGTCCTGAAGGAAGAGGTGACGTGCGGGTGAGAAGGCACTGTCAGACAGACAGAAAGACAGAGAGACAGACATAAATCAGTTTCACTTCGACTTGAGCTCCGAATGACAACTTAAAGGGGACCTATTATGCCCTTTTTCAAAGTCTACTTCAATAGGTTTTTATGCTTGAATGTTCAAAAAACACATTATTTTCCCCATATTGTACACTGCTGCAGCTCCTCTCTTCCCAGTCTGTCAGTAACACTCTATAGTTCCTGTCTCGCTGCTTATGTTCATGCTGTCAGCCCAAATCCCATTATTTGTGTATCCGATTAGAATCTGATCTAAATTATTGACTGTCCACACTGAGTATCACAACTGTTCAGATCTGATTTGTGAGTCCCGTGGCGCTCTTGTTTTCTGGAATATCTGCATTGGTTTCTTTTGCAAAGATGTTGCGCTGGTAGGTATTCGCCAAAAACAACCGCAATATGGAGGGGTTTGCAATACAGATGATGTCTTATGGTCAGACTAAAACTGATTTCCGGAAATGCAATTTGAAAATGATTTCAAACCACATATGAACATAAAAAAAAAAATAATAAAATAAAATAAATTAAAAAAAGAAAAAAAAAAAGAAAAAAAAGAAAAGAAAATAACATTTCATGTGGTTTTTTTTTGGCATTCATATTTGCTAAATATAATCGGATTCCAATCGGATGTGCACAAAATTAGACAGTCTGAACGAGGCTTACGAAGGGATTCCGACGATAGTGTTCCTCTGTGCAGTTATTGATATAGTAGTGATGTGGATTCTGCTATTCTATTACATTTAAAATTATTTTTGTAACTATATCTTTTTCTTTATCGTTAAAGTCATCGTCCTTGGTGTGAACAAGCTATACGCCAAGTTTGTTTGATTTTACGGAGCCTCCCCATGACATGCAGAAAAAAAAAAAAAAAAAAGAAAAAAAATAGGCTAAATCATGCGCATGATTTAGCAAATCGAGGGAACGAAGTAGAAAATCGTGCGAACAATTTAGCAAATCGAGGGAACGAAATAGTAAATTGTGTGTACAATTTAGCAAATCAAGGGAACAAAATAGTAAATCGTGCGCATGATTTAGCAAATCGAGGGAACAAATTAGTAAATCGTGCACGAGTTAGCAAATCGAGGGAACGCAATATGAAATAGTGCGAACGATTTAGCAAATCGAAGGAACGAAATAGTAAATGGTGTGCACGATTTAGCAAATCGAGGGAACGAAATAGTAAATCGTGCCAACGTTTTTGCAAATCAAGGGAACGAAATAGTAAATATTGCTCACGATTTAGCAAATCGAGGGAACGAAATAGTAAATCGTGCACGAGTTAGCAAATCGAGGGAACGAAATAGTAAATAGTGCGAACGATTTAGCAAATCGAAGGAACGAAATAGTAAATAGTGCGAACGATTTAGCAAATCGAAGGAACGAAATAGTAAATGGTGTGCACGATTTAGCAAATCGAGGGAACGAAATAGTAAATCGTGCGAACGATTTAGCAAATCGAAGGAACGAAATAGTAAATAGTGCGAACGATTTAGCAAATCGAAGGAACGAAATAGTAAATGGTGTGCACGATTTAGCAAATCGAGGGAACGAAATAGTAAATGGTGTGCACGATTTAGCAAATCGAGGGAACGAAATAGTAAATCGTGCGAACGATTTAGCAAATCGAAGGAACGAAATAGTAAATGGTGTGCACGATTTAGCAAATCGAGGGAACGAAATAGTAAATCGTGCGAACGATTTAGCAAATCGAAGGAACGAAATAGTAAATAGTGCGAACGATTTAGCAAATCGAAGGAACGAAATAGTAAATGGTGTGCACGATTTAGCAAATCGAGGGAACGAAATAGTAAATGTGCGAACGATTTAGCAAATGCGAAGGAACGAAATAGTAAATAGTGCGAACGATTTAGCAAATCGAAGGAACGAAATAGTAAATGGTGTGCACGATTTAGCAAATCGAGGGAACGAAATAGTAAATCGTGCCAACGTTTTAGCAAATCGAGGGAACGAAATAGTAAATAGTGTGAACGATTTAGCAAACTGAGGGAACGAAATAGTAAATCGTGCACACGATTTAGCAAATCGAGGGAACGAAATAGTAAATAGTGTGAACGATTTAGCAAATCGAGGGAACGGAATAGTAAATTGCGCACATGATTTAGCAAATCGAGGGAACGAAATAGTAAATGGTGTGCACGATTTAGCAAATCGAGGGAACGAAATAGTAAATCGTGCCAACGTTTTAGCAAATCGAGGGAACGAAATAGTAAATAGTGTGAACGATTTAGCAAATTGAGGGAACGAAATAGTAAATCGTGCACACGATTTAGCAAATCGAGGGAACGAAATAGTAAAAGTGTGAACGATTTAGCAAATCGAGGGAACGGAATAGTAAATTGCGCACATGATTTAGCAAATCGAGGGAACGAAATAGTAAATAGTGTGAACGATTTAGCAAATCGAGGGAACGAAATAGTAAATAGTGTGAGCGATTTAGCAAATCGAGGGAACGAAATAGTAAATAGTGTGAACGATTTAGCAAATCGAGGGAACGGAATAGTAAATTGCGCACATGATTTAGCAAATCGAGGGAACGAAATAGTAAATAGTGTGAACGATTTAGCAAATCGAGGGAACGAAATAGTAAATCGTGCACACGATTTAGCAAATCGAGGGAACGAAATAGTAAATAGTGTGAACGATTTAGCAAATCGAGGGAACGGAATAGTAAATTGCGCACATGATTTAGCAAATCGAGGGAACAAATTAGTAAATTGTGCAAACGATTTAGCAAATTGAGGGAACGAATTAGTAAATATTTGCTAAATTGTTCGCACTTCTTACTATTTCGTTCCCTCAATTTGCTAAATCGTTCGCACGATTTACAATTTCGTTCCCTCAATTTGCCAAATCATGTGCACGATTTACTATTTAGTTTCTTCAATTTGCTAAATCGTTCACACGATTTACTATTTCATTCCCTCGATTTGCTAAATCGTTCGCACGATTTACTATTTCGTTCCCTCGATTTGCTAAATCGTGCTCATGATTTACTATTTCGTTCCCTCGATTTGCTAGGAACTAAATCGAAGGAACTAAATAGTAAATTGCGCACATGATTTAGCAAATCGAGGGAACGAAATAGTAAATCGTGCACACGATTTAGCAAATCGAGGGAACGAAATAGTAAATAGTGCGCACAAATTTCGTTTTTTTCCCCCTGCATGTCATGTGTGGGGCTACACAAGTTTTTAACATCTACAGTAATTTAATTCAGCATCTTTATGCCATTTTGGAACAGTCAGGCGTCATTTAAATGACCGTAGTGGTCAACTCACACGCCATTTTTGTAATTAAAACTATTTTATATCAGATGGGGCCCAACAAAAACAGTAACTGAATATCAACTGAACGTGTGTGCTGACATACTGCATCAGGTGCTTATACAGATTGTAGTTTTATGCAGGTTTGTTTGGCAACTTTCTAGCCAGAGTGAGTTGTTGGTGATTTTTTTTTTTTCCTTCAATGGAAATGTATGGAACAGGATCGGTTTAGGTGGACGGGCTCATCCCACACATTTCCACTGAACAACAGTGTGCATCTTGAGTCTACTTAGTTTGTACAATAGTAAATGTGTGTGTTACCTGGGTGGGGACGCAGGGGGTGTGCAGAAGGAGTGGGCTGTGGGAAAGTGCTGTTTCTTCAGGGCTTGGATCAGATTGGGTCTGTATTCAGGGTCCACACACCACAGAGAACCCTTGCCATTAACCTACCAGAACCACACCAACACACACAGTTAGATGAGCAAATACTCAGAGACAGAAGGTGACTTCAGCACATCTGAAGTAAACTGTAAAAAGCGCACGCTGACTGGAACCACAAAGTCCAATCTGATTGG
Source organism: Ctenopharyngodon idella (assembly GCF_019924925.1). Classification (NCBI taxonomy): domain Eukaryota; kingdom Metazoa; phylum Chordata; class Actinopteri; order Cypriniformes; family Xenocyprididae; genus Ctenopharyngodon; species Ctenopharyngodon idella. The sequence continues at coordinate 22,427,861 of NC_067232.1, forward strand.
TTAACTACTGCTCATGATCTCAAAGACATACAGTAGATTCCATTTTTATGACTGGATTCTGTCCGCATTATGGAAATATATCCTGCTTAAAAACCAAACTGTCAATATAAGCCACAGCCATTATCCTGCAGTTTGAGGGCGTCAGAAAATGGCAGGTGTGCAAGAAACACCATTTTTATGTAGCAGCCCATTTCACTCCAAACAGAAAGAAAACGACACAACAGGCCGACACTTTTACAGCAGCCCGGTGAGAGACACTCACTGCTGAACAGTGTCTTAATGTGATCATCTAAGCATGTGATTGGCAATATAGACCCTGCTGGGAGTTTACGAGCAGCGGTTAAAAGCGCCCGATAAACATCAGAATGTGGTTGTAAATGACATAAAGGGTGTTTATGACAGGATCTGATCCATGAGTTCTCATAATTACTGTATCAGTTAATTATTACTGCACTCAAAAGGATGGATTTTGTTGGAAATCAAGTGTGTTAAAAGTAGAAAACCCTCAACTTTTACATCTGAGATTGATCAGTGATGGAAAACAGTCTCAATCTGGCAAGCAGCAAAATAATGCACAAAGACATCACAAATTCAAAAGAAAAAATTAAGAAATTATATTTTGAATAAAGAAAATGAAGCTTACAGTATGTATATATATATATATATATATATATATTTATTTATTTACACGCACACAGAGAGAGAGAGAAACACAGAGGAATAGGTAGGAGGAGGAGGGCTATAACCTTGACTCAGATTACCAGCCTGCTCATAAACAGGAAGGAGGAAACGTTGTCATGGCAACCCGAAACCAGGCAGTGTCATCTGAAACCTCGGTCTCTCTCTTTGCGTGTCTGTCTGACGGATGGCCTCTCACTGGGAGTCTCTCGCCGCTGACCTCTCCCGGGTCGAGAAAAGACCATTTCACAGCCGGCCACTTACACACAATCTCTCTCTCGCTGCCATTAGTAAACATTACGGCGTCAGGAAATTACACTGACCGTATAGTCAGAGGAGGACGGACACAAAGCAGTTTGAGAGCATTAGGACAAAGAAAAACAAAAAGCTGCGGCCTAATGGTCAGTGCACACACGTTAAGCTGTGGTGCTCATGTGGGCGACAAGTTCAAACCTAGCTTGCAACATACATTTACAGATCTTCTCTCTACGCTCCTCTAAATAAAAAGTGGCAAAGATAAAATAAAATGTTTGACCCAACCTGCTGGGTAGTTTTATTTAACTCTACTATTGCTTAAAAATGACTATATGTCTGGCTTAAAATGAACCTAAAATATGTTGGAAATTAAAAATCAGACACATAATTACTAGAGGCAACAATAATAATCAAAAGGTGAACATTAATTAATAAGCAATTTAATAAATGTTTATTGTTTAATTATTATTTATTAAACTTCTTAATAAATGTTCATTTATTAGACATATTAATAAATGCTAATTGAGTTCATTTTAAGCAAGCAATCATTTTTAAACAATAGTTGAGTTAAATAAAACTACCCAGCAAGTTGGGCAAACATTTAACCCAACTTGGGTTATTTTTAACCCAGCATTCTTTAGGAGTGTAGAAGTGTTGTGTTTGGCTCAGAGTGTGTGTGGTGATCTCTGTGCTGAGATAAGCTGCTGTCAGAGTGTGTTTGCTCTCAGTGACCTTGACTGGATTCCCCAGCTCTTTTTCTCACCGGAGCGAAGAAATCCTCAAAACTTACGCTCGCTACAACCGCTGCACCACAGTCACAGCTCAGACTACAGCCCAGTGCTACTTTAGTATCATTAAGGATTAGTTCACTTCAGAATTAAAATTTCCTGATAGTTTACTCACCCTCATGTCATCCAAGATGTTCATGTCTTTCTTTCTTCAGTCGAAAAGAAATGAAGGTTTTTGAGGAAAACGTTCCAGGATTTTTCTCCATATAGTGGACTTCACTGGGGTTCAACGGGTCCAAATGTCAGTTACAGTGCAGCTTCAAAGAGCTCTACATGATCCCAGATGAGGGATAAGAGTCTTATCTAGAGAAACAATCGGTCATTTCTAAAAAAAACAATTATAATTATATACTTTTTAACCACTCTGCGATGCGCCACGCATGGCGTAATCACGTTGGAAAGGTCACGCGGGACTTCAAAATCGTCCGACATTGTTGTTTTACTTATTTTGTAAAGGCCGTTTGACTTAGTCTTTGCACGTTCACTTTGTAAACACTGGATCGGTACTTTCGGCTACGTCACGCGTGACCTTTCCAACGTGATTACGTCATGTGTGGCGTATCGCAGAGTGGTTAAAAAGTATATAATTTTTATTTTGTTTTTAGACAATGACTGATGGTTTCTCTAGATTAGACTCTTATTCCTCGTCTGGGATCATGTAGAGCTCTTTGAAGCTGCACTGAAACTGACATTTGGACCTTCAACCCGTTGAACCCCAGTGAAGTCCACTATATGGAGAAAAACCCTGGAACGTTTTCCTCAAAAACCTTCATTTCTTTTCGACTGAAGAAAGAAAGACATGAACATCTTGGATGACATGGGGGTGAGTAACTCATCAGGAAATTTTCATTCTGAAGTGAGCTAATCCTTTAAACACAAACACTACAACACTAAAACAGTTAAGTTTTTGTCTTTTTGTTCAATTTTCAAAAACTTTTTTGCTTCAAATCAAAGTTTGTAGTATTATGATTCACCTCGTAGATTTTTGGTTTGGTTCAAAGCTTATAACACTTTCACAAAGACTTCTTTGAAATCCCTATGGGAGAAATGAATGAAAAAAGACTTCCGGAACCAACACTGCTGAAAAAGTGGGCGGGCACTAATGCACTCTTTTAGAATGTTCAGTGCATCACATGATCAACTGCTAAATTTAAATGCATGTTCACACTTTGGCTGGCACTGAGCCAGAGACGGATGTGCTCAGAGCTTGCTGCATATCACAACTATTCAGTGTTTTCAACAACATAAAGTATATTTTAGGTTTCAGACATTTAAATACAAGTACTAGCAAAAAAATTAGCTAGTTTGTAAAGTACATACTGATGTCTATGGAAACGGCAATAATAATCCCTTTAGCCTCAGGAGTGTTAGTTAAATGACTCAATCACACAACTAACTAGTTTGCTTTGCTATGCTCACCTTCCCAAGGCTCCTCTCCACCTTGCGGAAGCACTTGTTGAGGGAGAGGTTGTGCCGCACCGAGTTCTTCCAGCCAGTAGGGGCGCTGGAGAAGTAGGGAAAGTGCTCCAGAATCCAGCCGTAGATGTCCTTCACCGGCAGCGACTTGCTGGGCGACTGTTCGATGGCCATGTATATGAGCAGAGAGAAGGAAAACGGCGGCTTTGACTTTACAGACTCTCCGCCATGGGATGCCGCCGAGGAGATGACGGAGCTGCCGTGGTTGCCCTCGATATCGAAGAGCGGACTGGGCCTGGACTGGGCCTCGGGGCCTCCCAGCGTGAAGTTCTGGAGCAGGTTCTCGTGGAGCCAGTTGAGGTTGGTGAGTTCTTCGTCTCCTGAGCTGGAGCTGCGGTCCAAGCTGGTGGCGAGAGGGCTGGCGGCGCACTCGGCCTCGGGCAACGTCCCACAAACCCCGCGCAGGTCCGTCCGCTCCGCCAGCACGCCCGGGGATTCTGCTTTCTTATCCGGCGACATCCCGATGATTGGACCCATTAAATCAAGGACGTCTTCTGAGGAGAGAAATAAAATAAAAAAAATTAAAAAAAAAAGTACGAATGGCTGCACAAAAGTAGTAATCTGGTAGCAATCATTTAAACCTATTCGAAAACTTTCAAATGTGACACTGGACCACAAAACCAGTCATAAGGTAAATTTTTTGAAACTGAGATTTATACATCATCTGAAAGCTGAATAAATAAGCTTTTCATTGATGTATGGTTTGTTAGGATAGGACAATATTTGAAAATCTGGAATCTGAGGGTGCAAAAAAATATATAAATATTCAGAAAATTGCCTTTAAAGTTTTTCAAATGAAGCCCTTAGCAATGCATATCCACTCACAAAAATACATTTTTGATATATTTACAGTAGGAAATTTACAAAATATCTTCATGGAACGTGATCTTTACTTAATATCCTAATGATTTTTGGCATAAAAGAAAAATAGATAATTTTGAACCATACAGTGTATTGTTGGCTATTGCTACAAATATACCCGTGCGACTTATGCCAAAGGCATTTATAAAAAAAATTTTTTTTTTAAATCATATTACATTCAAACTCGTGCAAACAGTGATAAATCAATTCAAGTATGACCAAAAAATAGGATTGGGAAGAAAACTCTATTGACAATTAGACCCCACAGATCATTTATTATAGCTTGTCAAACTTGCCCCTATTTGGGTGTGAGCAAAAACACGCCGTTTTTGTGTGTCCCTTTAAATGCAAATGAGCTGCTGCTCCCGGCCCCCTTTCCAGAAGAGGGCGGAGCTTTAACAGCTCAACAACAACAAAGCTGGAGAATCTCACGCAGCCAAAATGAGGATTGTCAGTAACGGTGTTCAGCCTTACATTGTTCAAACCGGAGTCGACACTGATGGAGAGACTCAGGAAGAAGTTACAACGTTTAGACGTTTCTGAATGGTTAGTGGATAAATTGATGTAGTTGCTGTGGAGTTGATTCAACTCATCCACTAGCATGTGCCGTCATGTTAATCTTTTGTGTTGAATTGACCCTCGTTTGTGAAGCAGTCCGGCGTAAAATGACGGCATGTCAACAACACTCTACTACAACAACTCTTCCTCTTCTCTAAAGCAGCCCAACATGGCCTCATCCCCTTCGTTGTGTGTTCTCGGGGGCAGGTTTATGTAAATGTTAGGGTTTGTGATGTCACCAACACAAAAAGAAGCTCGACCAGCCGTTTTTGGTAGTCTAAAGTGATTTCTGTAAAAGAAAATATCTCCCTTTGCATTGAACTTTGAGTGTCGTAACTTTGCAGATGTTGTTTATGCTCAAACAGCAACATTACACACTAACTAAAGTTAAAAAGTGAAATCATAATCAAGGACCCCTTTAATAATTGGACGCCTTTTTACAACCATTTTTTAAGAGGACAAGCTCTAGGCTAAAATTCTTGCTACATTTTCTTCTCTAATCTCCCTCATTCCCATCCAATAATCTCTCTTTTTGAGAAATCTCTCTGAGAAAGCCTCGTCTGCTGGTATTCTCGCAGTCGTTCAGCAGTCGCAGCTGAAGGAGCGGCTCTTGTGTCTGAGGGTTGTTGAGGTTTCTTGAGAGTGTCTGAGATGACCCGGTCTCATTCTCATCTCCGCCCACCTCCTTAAGCAGCTGCTAGTTATCCATCCACCAGAGCGCCAACCAGCCACGAGAAACCATCAGTGGCTACTGGCTGAGGAGAGAATGGGGAAGGAAAAAACACATCCAGAAAGCAGTGCGTCTCCGCTCATCCATTACCATGGAACGAGAGGTGACAGTGTTGCTTAGGCAACCTATTGCCTATAAAAGGCCGTGCAGAAGAGCATCGCTGCCGGTTATTTGCATTTGTATGAAACAGTTCAGTGGGAATTTTACTGAAAGCATGTTGAAATCGCTATCCATCTGGTTCGGACTGCAATAGTGTGGATGCTCTCGCTGTAATGACATCATGACATTCACGTTTCAACAAAAGCAAACAAAAAATATAAATAAATAAAATCCATCTGATCTGATCACATTTGTGTGGATGCTCTAATGCCCTTATGTCGCTGTAATGCCATCATATGGATTATGATTATGAGTTGATTATGATTTTACTTTTTTAACTTTAGTGTGTAATGTTGCTGTTTGATCATAAACAACATCTGCAAAGTTACGACACTCAAAGTTCAATGCAAAGGGAGATATTTTCTTTTACAGAAATCACTTTTTAAGGACTGGTAGGGACTACAACGAGCTTCTTCCCAGGTTGGTGACATCACAAACCCTAAAATTTACATAAACCCCGCCCCCGAGAACACACAACAAAGGGGGTGAGGCCATGTTGGGCTGCTTTAGAGAAGAGGAAGAGTTGTTGTAGTAGAGTGTTGTTGACATGCCGTCATTTTACACCGGACTGCTTCACAAACGAGGGTCAATTCAACGCTGGATTTGCACAAAAGATTAACATGACGGCAGTCAAGTCTCTCCATCAGTTTCACTCCGGTTTGACACCGTTACTGACAATCCTCATTTTGGCTGCGTGAGATTCTCCAGCTTTGTTGTTGTTGAGCAACCGAAGCGTGAGCTGTTAAAGCTCCGCCCTCTTCTGGAAAGGGGGCCGGGAACAGCAGCTCATTTGCATTTAAAGGGACACACACAAAAAAAATGGCGTGTTTTTGCTCACACCCAAATGGGGCAAATTTGCTATAATAAATGATCTGTGGGGTATTTTGAGCTGAAACTTCACAGACACATTCTGGAGACACCAGAGACTTATATTACATCTTTGTGAAAGGAGCATAATAGGTCCCCTTTAATTGTGTGCCAACTAATTTTACATTATATATATATATATATATTATATATATATATAAATAATTTTTTAAAAACAGTGATAAAATAGAAACTAAAATAACTGAAATAAAAATATTAAAAAAAAATAAAGTAAAATAAAATATACAAAAAAAAAATAAAGATAAAATAAAACAAAAGCAAACAAAATAAATAAAATCCTTTTACATACACACACACTAATATATATATATATATATATATATATAATAAAAACAAAAGGGAAAAAAATAAATACCCAAAATACACTAAAATAAAACTAAATAATAAAATTAAAATTAAATAACTAAAAATACATATTTAAAAATTAAAAACAAAAAACAAAAACTAGGGCTGGGTAAAAAAACAACAAAAAAAACCAAAACGATTTCTCGATTTTAATCGATTAGTCTAGTCTGTTTTCAGTTGATGAATGAAGAGAACATGTAATGTAGCGCGCGTCCCATCCGATAAATCGCAAAAATCTTTGTGCTTTGTTACTTTTGGTATGAAGCAAAGTCTCAGATTTCAAATGACGTCCATCTTATTATGAGATTCAAAAAATAAATACTGTTTAATGTGTCGTGACAGATCGCTGTAGCGCCTCAGTTAAAGAGAAGCGGCAGCACGAGCGCATGTGAACATCCTCTCCTCCGCTTTAATACCAGTTACAGCGCGAAATAAACATGAATGAACATCTGAAGGTATGTTACAATATACAGTACAACTTACCGAAATCCGTATCATGTCTCGTGTAATAGCTCAGTGTTTCAACCTCAGAAAGACGTCAATAAAAACAGCTTGTAAACAATGTCACGTAACGTCACATTTACCTCAGAAAAACATATTCAGTGACCATAAACTCGTTAGTCAGCTAGAAAAGTGAACTCTAGAAAGCAGCATTCTGATAAATATAGCTATGCACCGTTACATATTCATTATAATGTTCTTCAATATTTAATGCATGTTTGAATAAATCAGTTATGATTTAAATGTTTATATTTCAAAAAAACGAATTGGAGTAGAAATATGATTATGTAATTCTAAACTTTATTATAAAAAAAACATAATTGAGTGTAATTTAAGTGTTTGTATATAAATAAGTAAATTTTAACCTTCAATATTATAGTAAAGTAGTACCAACTGACTCCCATGTGTAGTTTACAGCATTAGTTGAGAGATTTTTTTCCTCTAGAAAATTTGCCATTTAGTGTAAAAATAATCGATATCGAATTGAAATCGAATCGAATCGTGAAAATTGTCAATACCCAGCCCTAATAAAAACAAAATAAAATATAATTAAAAAAAAAAAAAAAAAGAAAAACAAATTAAAAACTATCAAATAAATAAAATAAAAAATAAAGATAAAATAAAACAAAAAGCAAACAAAATAAATAAATAAAATCCATCTGATCTGGATCACATTTGTGTGGATTCTCTAATGCCATTATGTCACTATAATGCCTTCATATGGATTCACGTTTCATGCTATTGTTTCAGATCATCATCAGTAATTGTGCTCCAACAGTTGGCACACCGTTAAGCCAAACCGCACAAATATATTTATGTAAAAGGGACAGATAAGCCCCAGCCGCGGCATTACGGCAGAAAGCGGGTCATTGGCGTCAAGCGAATTGGCAAATCCCCACCGTCTAGTCACACCACGCTCAATCCGTGCCCCCAATGTCACCATGACAACCGCGCTGTCAGTTCAATTAGGAGGGCGGATTAGACAGTGGATTGAATAAGAGCAGGGAAAGTCCATCCAGTTAAGCCATCAAATGGCATCACTCTCGCATGCATCATACGCGCGCCACTCGTACACTGACACCAGACGCTCTGCGGTGGGTGTGGGTGGTGTAGATCTCTCTCTGGAGAGGATGGAGGTTTTACTAGTGTTTTTAATGCTGAACTAGGTCAGACAGGACCAGACTGGTACGGGTCATGCATAAAACAACAACTTCAGAAGTGTTTCGAGAAGCGCGCAACACAGTTAGGTTAGTTTCAGATGCTAAATACTAAAACTTTCCGCTACAATAAAAAACAATCACAAATTGACCTTATATTTCCAGTGTGACAAATAAACTAAAAAAATATATATAAATCACAACATTGAACATATTTGTGACTCATTACTTACCAAAGATCATCAAAAGACTGTAATAATTCCAATTCATGAGCAAATGACTCTTATGAGCTGATTTTTTTTAGTGAATCAAAAACATACAGCGCAATCAGTACACTCCAATTCAAGAGCAAATGACTCTTATGAGCTGATTCTTTTCAGTGAATCAAAAACATACAGCACAATCAGTACAACCTAATTCAAGAGCAAATGACTCTTATGAGCTGATTCTTTTCAGTGAATCAAAAACATACAGCGCAATCAGTACACTCCAATTCAAGAACAAATGACTCTTATGAATGGTTCTTTTTAGTGAATCACAAACATACAGCGCAATCAGTACAACCCAATTCAAGAGCAAATGACTCTTATGAATGGTTCTTTTTAGTGAATCACAAACATACAGCGCAATCAGTACACTCCAATTCAAGAACAAATGACTCTTATGAATGGTTCTTTTTAGTGAATCACAAACATACAGCGCAATCAGTACACTCCAATTAAAGAACAAATGACTCTTATGAGCTGGTTCTTTTTAGTGAATCACAAACATACAGCGCAATCAGTACACTCCAATTCAAGAACAAATGACTCTTATGAATGCGCTGTATGTTTGTGATTCACTAAAAAGAACCATTCATAAGAGTCATTTGTTCTTGAATTGGAGTGTACTGATTGCGCTGTATGTTTGTGATTCACTAAAAAGAACCAAGTACAATCCAATTCACAAACAAACAACTCTTATGAGCTGATTCTTTTCAGTGAATCAAAAACATACAGCACAATCAGTACACTCTAATTCAAGAACAAATGACTCTTATGAATGGTTCTTTTTAGTGAATCAAAAACAGCGTTATCAGTATATTCCAATTCAAGAACAAATGACTGGTATGAGTCGGTTCTTGCAGAGAATCGTTCAAAAAGACCTAGTCTGCATCAGAAAATGCATACTTATCTACTATATAGTGGCTGAAAAACTGTATGTGACAAAAGTAGTATGTCCGAATTCACAGTACTCATAAAAGAGTACGCAAAAAGTACCCGGATGACCTACTATTTCTAAAAGGTGCATACGATGGACACTTTACTATCCCATGAGGCCGTGGGAGAGGATTTGTGAATGGCAATGAAGCGATGCAACTGATGCTGATAGGTCACATGACAATGACAAAATGGCGGATTATATACATACTATATAGAACTTTTAAAGGATTAGTTCACTTTCAAATAAAATTTTCCTGATAATTTACTCACCCCCATGTCATCCAAGATGTTCATGTCCTTCTTTCTTCAGTCGAAAAGAAATGAAGGTTTTTGATGAAAACAAAGAAAGGAGGACATGGACATCTTGGATGAAATGGGGGTGAGTAAATTATCAGGAAAATTTTATTTGAAAGTGAACTAATCCTTTAAGCGGTCGCAAAGTAATTACTTGTTCAAAATAAGAACCTACTAAAGAGAGTAAGCCAAGAGTTTGAACGAATCTTTCGCTGAATGAACTAAATGTGTCAGATCGTTTACTGAATCAACATCTGACTCTATTGCTGAAGTTACCATTAAAACTTAATGGAAATCAATGTTATTGTAATTATTAATAAATTATATTTTTACACAAAATAAATGAGAAACGTACATATAGTGAATGGCTGACAAGGACACAAGTAAATTCTTTAGGAAACACAAACTCAGAAATGAGCAAGAACTTGGAGCGTCAGAAAAACTTCAGGTCCAGAGAAGACACAAGATGATCTGATCAAAGGAGAACATGGAGAGACAACTGGAAAAGAGCTCGCGGAGAATGAGTGAGCAAATGAAAGGTTGAGAGGAGCGCCATGGAAACAGTAAAATTAATAAATAAGTCATAAGCAGTGCATGATGAATCATAACTCTCAGGAAAGTGGAGTTATCAGACATGTCAGGCAGCAACGGAACTGCCCGAATGCATTAAAGCGAAGCTTCCTCCCCAAAGCCCAAAACACAAACATGGAAATCTTCCTTCAAAAGGTTGGGGAAAGTCTGAGCCATGACACACAGCGTAGTGAACATGCTTGCAAAACTTTAAAAAGAAAAGGAAAAAAAAAAAAAAAAAAAAAAAAAAAAAATGTTCTGAGGATACACATCCCAATTCTCAAAATAATCTATGGGGAAAAAAAAAAAGAATTAAAAATTGGGATGTGCGTGAGAATTGGGATGTGCTTCCTCAGAAAATATTTTTTCTTTTCTTTTCTTTTTTTTGAGAATGCACATCCCAATTCTCAAAATAAATCTTAGAAAGAAAAATATTTAAATCTTTTTATTAAAATTACAAATACTAAAAAAATACTATATTAAATGAAATATAAAAAAGAACAAATAAATAAAAACTTTAAAAATTAAATTAAATTAAAAAAATAATATAAAACAGAGCACTGAGGAATATATATATTATATATATATATATATATTTCCCCTCAGTGGTCTGTTTTTTTTATTATTATTTAATTTTTTTACATTTTTTCTCAAAATAATTCAACTCAATTCTCAAAATACATCGTAGAAAAATAAATAAAAAAATGTAAAAATAAAATATATGTTCTGAGAATGCACATCCCAATTCTTAAAAAAATTGAAAAAAAAATAAAATAAAAAAATAAAAACAATTTTGAAATAAAAAAATAAAATTACAAAATAAAAATACTATATTTTTAAATAATAAATAATAAAACAGAACAAAAAAACAAAACAAAAAAAAAACTAAAACAAAATAAAAAACTTTAAAAAATGAAATAAAAAAATAATATAAAACAACACTGAGGGAATAATAAATAAATAAAATGTGAAAAAAAGAACATTTTTTCTTTTCTTTTATGTATTTTTTTTTTTTTTTTTTTTTTTCTCTCTCTAAGATTTATTTGAGAATTGGGATGTGCAACCTCAGAATGTATTTTTTATTTTATTTTGAGGATGCACATCCCAATTCTCAAAATAAATCTTAGAATAAAAAAGAAAAATTAAAAAAAAATATAAGTAAATATATGTTCTGAGGATTCACATCCCAATTTTCAAAACAAATCTTAGAAAAAAAAAAAAAAAAATTAATTAAATTACAAAATAAACAAAATATATTAAATAAAAATAAAAAAACTGAACAAAATAAAATGTCTAAAACCAAATAAATAAATAAAAACTTTAAAGAAGAAATAAAATTAATTTAAAACAGAACACTGAGAAATACAACGCAGCTCAGAGTCAAGACTGTGTGTGTGTGTGTGACGTTCAAGCATGCATAACGGTTCAGTTTACTAGACATGTTGATGTGACTCGTTGCCTTTACTGTGTTGTAATTGTGTAAGTACCCTTAACTCACCGGAGTCATTACCATACACACAAGACTGCTCCTGTTAACCCATTAACTTCAATCGCGCTCCGCTCTATAGCCTCTGGGTAGTTCATTAACCCCTATTAGCAACACAAACTCTGACCTACACCGAGCAGCATAGCCCTAATAATTCCCAGGTGCTGCTGGGTAGTAGCGGGGGAGCCGGTGGCCCAAAAAGCCAGCACACTTCCTTACGTTTGAGCACCGCTGTCGAGCAACAAGGGGAAGTGGTTTTTATGTGATTAGCTCATAGTCGATTATCATTGCCGTTGTGATTATCATAATTATCGGTGCTCTTATCAAGCGGCATCAAAGCGGCGGTCGGTAATGGCGCACTTGTGAGGGAGGGAGAGCGAGCGCTAATGAGGGATGGTTGTAGCGGGGAAGACGACACCGGGGTCTGATCACAGAGATGCCACCGGCTCATCTGCAAGTTAAAATTCCCATTCAATGCCAAGCCTTTCATTCATGAGAGAGGGAGGCAGGTGCCGGCGACGGGACCCTTTCAATCTCTTCCGTCTTAAAGCAGCAGCTTGTTTTCTGCAGTGATCATTTTTAAAATTGCAATTTTTTTCTAACTATACATTCTTAAAAATAAAGGTTCCAAAAGGGTGTTTTCGCAGTGATGTCATAGAAGAAGCATTTTGGGTTCCTCAAAGAACCTGTCAGTCAACAGTTCCTAAAAAGAACTACTTTTTTCTTTAAAATCTAAAGAACATTTGTGGAATGGAAAGATTCCATGGATGTTAAAGATGTGGGATATTCCTGCATGATATTTCTGACTTGAGGCCATTACAAAGAAATCCGTTTTATTTTTCCTAAATTCCATTTTTTTTTTTTTTTCCAAATTCCGTTTTTTTTCCATTTGAATTTTTCTGGATTCTGTTCTTCTTCCGTTTTAATGTAATAGTTAAGTTAAATTGGAGTAATCAAAAAGCATGTCTAATTAATTGAAATCATAAAACTTATACAATTTAACAACAATTTATTAAAGGTTTAACAAAAATTACATTTTTTAGGCCCTATGAAATCTGCTTTATTTTTTTCTCAAATTCTGTTATATATTTTTTATCAAATTTGTTGTCTAGATTCTATTTTAATGGTTTACTTAAATTTTAACAATCAAAAAGCATGTCTAAATAATTGAATTCATAAAAATGAATAAAAAAAAATTGTTTTTATGAAATGTTTTGTTTTTATTTTTTCAGAAGTTCTGTGTAGTGTATTTTAAGTTTGTCTGGCAATCAAATGAAGGCATAAAACATTGATTTAATTTATCTTTTAATCATATGACATTAAACAAACTTTTTTTGTCAAACAAAGTGCTGCAAAACAGAGCTTTACAGTTAAAATGGAAAAATTGTGATTATTCCTTAAATTTAGATTTAATAGATTTAATAAATAGAATAATTTATTATTATTATTATTATTACTACATTATATAAATTCCATCTTATACAGTAAATTTCCGTTCTTATGACTGGATTCTGCGATTCCGTCTGCGTTTTTGCAAGTCAATGTAAAGTTTCTCCAGGAAATGCAAAAGTTCTGGTGATGGAAAAATATGAGATGGGAGGACAAATATTTCAATGCTTTTGCATTTTTCTCACAATAGTTTCTCGAGGAACTAACCACTAACATATTTTTCCCATAATTTTCTTCTCATATTTTTTTCTATCACCATGTCCTCTTATTGGCTTCATACATTCCCAACATGTATGACTTTTTTTCTTCTTCTGCAGACCACAAAAAAGATTTTTTGCAACAACATTAGACCTCTTAACTTTCTTTGTATAGGCAAAAAACTTTGATATTTTTCAGAAAGGTTTGGAACAACATGAGGGAGAGTAAATGATGACAATGTTAATTTCGGGGTGAACTATCCGTTTGAAACTGCAGTTTCTGTTCTTAACCATTTAACTAGAACATATTTTAACTTAATGAACATCTAATATAAGACAAAAAATGTTTTTTGGTCATTTTTGACCAATTTTTTTTTTTTTAAAGAGTTTTTTACTTCATCGGAATGGTATGAAACTTGGTAAAGGTTTTGGCATTTGCTGTGTGAACACACACACACACACACACACACACACACACACACAAAAATAAATCATGGACATGATTTAAAAAGGTTAAATGGTCCTGAAAAAAAAAAATAGTCACACTCGTGCTCCTCATGGTCAAAAACGAGCGCACTGGAAATAAATGGGAGACGAATTTCATCTAGTGGAAACTTTTGGTACTGCAGCCAAACAAAATCTTACTGAAAGCTCATTTTTTGAGATTTCAACCTCAAATTTGGAACACAACCGGTTTAGATTTATGGCTTTGATTTTCTCACACATGCTGATTCATAACGCTCCGAAGCTTCATGAAGCGGTGTTTTGAAATCGGCCATCACTATATAAGTCATTTTTGTTTTTTTTTGGCGCACCAAAAATATTCTCATCACTTTATAATATTAATATTGAACCACTGTACTCACATGAACTGATTTAAATATGTTTTTAGTACATTAATGGATCTTGAGAGAGGAAATGTCATTGCTGGCTATGCAGGCCTCACTGAGCCATCGGATTTCAACAAAAATATCTTAATTTGTGTTCCAAAGATTAACGAAGGTCTTATGTGTGTGGAACGACATCAGGGTGAGTAATAAATGACATTATTTTCATTTTTGGGTGAACTAACCCTTTAATACCAAATCAATCCAGGAGAGGTCGCTATTTCCAGCCGATCCCCGTATTAATAACAGCGTAGGATGTGCACGCTAATGTGAAAATTTACTAAAATTAGCAAAAATAAATGAAAAATTTACAATAAAAATCATGTTTTCACCATCTAATCAGGATGATTAAGGGATTATATTTTGCATAAAGCATTCTTAGAGCTCTATAATGAACCTTTTTTTTTTTCTAAGATTGTGCTTCTAAAGAAAATGTTTCCTACTCCTTAACTTTCATCTTAATGATTGAAGGCATCTCTTGCAATATTTAAAGCCAAACCAAGCCAGCGTTTCCCTCCAATCTGGGAGCATGAAAACAGCACAGATTTTACACAGGAGGAAAACTGATAGCCTGCTCCATAATTCATGGAGGTCCAGCCTTTAAAAGTCCTTTCTACCCTCATAATAGCTCATATATCCTGCGTAAACTGCATTATGTAATTGTTAATTATTGATAACTTGCAATTGAGTAATCAAAAAGGTTGGCAGGTGTGTACACTACCACCAAAAACCATTTCTGACCCATGAAAGCTCCTGAAGGGCTATAGTCTACGACACATAAATCCAGCTGGCTTTTCCTGAGGTCACCAAGAAGAATGTGAAAATGAAGCCGATGACCTAAAAAGCCATCAGAAGGAGACCGTTTTATCCCTCGGCATCAGGTGGGGTGATGTTTTGCCGAGTAAGATAGAGCGTCTAATGGACAGAGATCAATACGTCCTGGAAATGCTGAGGCCAGCATTATGAGAGATCACTGCGCCTCAGTTCTGAGCCCTAAAATAAACTGCATGGGCAAAGAAAGAGGGAAAACATCAACATCTGGAATGGCAAAAGCAAAAGAGAAAGACTTTGCAAGGACAGCAACATACAGAAAGCAGCGTTTAAAAGACGAGAGTTGTGCTGTTGTGCCCTAGAGGGTGTCACCACACCCTTTATCAGCCGTTTGGACGTGTTAAACCATGTGTCACAATCATGCCTCGAACCTCCCGGCTCATTCACGGTTGTCAGTTGACTTGAAGACAAGACCGTCCCACCTCTATGTCAAACACACACAGGTGTGTCTTAAAGCCCTGTGCAAACACCACTGATGACTTTCAATACGCTGAAAGTCATAAAGACGTTTCATTAAGAACATGGACTAATACTCCAGGTATTATGACAAGCGTTCCCACGCCGCTCCGCTGGGAAGCAAAAGTCTTTCACAGAAGTAGGCTAATAAGTTCAGAGAGAGAAAAGCGTTACGGAGGCGAGACTAAAAATACAACCGCGCATGGAAAATAGTTTGACACTCATTTAACTCTGCCGACAGTGTGAGAGCTGTAGAGGTCAGGTGATATATTGTCCATACTTATGTCTTAATATAGCGTCACACTATCAGCCGCTGATATCAAGGAAATAATTTCCAGGAATTCCATGATTAGAGCAAGACGACTGTGCTGAATAAGATGTTCTTTTATCAGAGAAAGGTCATCACTGTAAAAGCAATTTTTTTTTTTGCCTGTTAACATGATTTCTTGATAATTTACTCGCCTCCATGTCATCCAAGATGTTCATGTCTTTCTTTCTTCAGTCAAAGAAATGAAGGTTTTTGAGGAAAACATTCCAGGATTTTTCTCCATATAGTGGACTTCACTGGGGTTCAACGGGTTGAAGGTCCAAATGTCAGTTTCAGTGCAGCTTCAAAGAGCTCTACATGATCCCAGACGAGGAATAAGAGTCTTATCTAGAGAAACCATCTAAAAAAAAATAAAAAATATATACTTTTTGACCACAAATGCTCATCTTGCACTGCTCTGTGATGTGCCACGCATTACGTAATCATGTTGGAACGTGTGATGTAGGAGGAAGTAGGGCGAAAAACTCATTTTCTCCTCCAACTTCAAAGTTGTCTGAGATCATTGTTTTACCTTTTTAAGTCTTTGCACGTTCACTTTGTAAACACTGGATCGGTACTTCCACCTACGTCACGCGTGAACTTTCCAACATGATTACGTAATGCGTGGAGCATCGCAGAGCAGTGCAAGACGAGCATTTGTGGTTAAAAAGTAAATATATTTTTATTTTTTTTTAGAAAATGGCTGATGGTTTCTCTAGATAAGACTCTTATTCCTCGTCTGGGATCGTGTAGAGCTCTTTGAAGCTGCACTGAAACTGACATTTGGACCTTCAACCCGTTGAACCCCAGTGAAGTCCACTATATGGAGAAAAATCCTGGAGTGTTTTCCTCAAAAACCTTCATTTCTTTTCGACTGAAGAAAGAAAGACATGAACATCTTGGATGACATGGGGGTGAGTAAATTATCAGGAAATTTTAATTCTGAAGTGGCGTGAATCGTACTGCGAGCTAGTTGGTGACACAAACATTGCTCTTGCAGATTTTTTATTAGTCATCAGTATTTTGTTGAACATGAACAATGAAACATTTAATTTGTACTGATGTAGAAATTACCTAGTTCAACAGGGAATTTCCAGGAAAATCATAAAACGCATACATTAAATGCAATGTAAATCGCTTTGAATAAAAGCATCTGCTAAATGTAAATGTAAACGCTGTCAATACTGAAACGAAACCTAACAAAAGCACAGATTCATTGAGTCCTACTATAAGTGAACTAGGCCTGAGTGTTCAAGGTCTCTCTAGAAATGAGCCATTTCTTCTAACCGATTGTTTCTCAATCTTAATGTGTTCAGTCGAGAAATGAGTCAAGAGGAAATATTATATGATCTCACCGGGTATGAGCCCACTTAAGTTCAATCACAGCCAAACAGCTTTTTCCCCCCACAAAGAACACTCTTACACAGTAATATAATGTGGCGTTTTTTTAATTTAACAAGGTTCAAGTAACTTCCTGAATCTTGTGTGCTATCTATCAGTCGACTTTGTTTTGGAAACATGAATCTACATGTGACTGCACTGTCAAGACAAGCTTCAGTGCAACTACAAGAGGAAGTGACTGTATGTGAACCATTTCACAAAAATAATTCTGCTTTGACAGAGAAGTGAACGTCCACAGCTAAAAGAGTGCAAACTTTATACCGTGCAACTTGCCATGCCAATCTTGACCCTAGTAGGCAAGATGGCCTTAAAATCACCTCAGTGCTCACTTAAATTATCCAGTTCGTCTCAAATTTTTGATTTTTTAAATATTTTTTCTGAAGAAAGACAAACATAAACAGTGATGAAAGCCAAAATATTAAATGTCACCGATGTATATTTTTTGAGTAATCTACTGTTTTGTAGAGGGGGTCAAAATGAGATTTGGAGCCAAATTAGAGGGGTGTAAAAATGACTTTAGAAAGATGGCAGTGTCTTTATTTTATTTTTACACAGAGATTGGTAGATCTATTAGTAAAATCTGTTGACTTTAGCAATCTTTGTTTCATAATATGCCAATGGTGACAGTTCAAAAATGGCAAAAAGCACTTCTTGTGTTTTTTGCCTCAAGTTTGCATGTCTGTAACTCAAGAAGTATTAAAGATATCTTAATATCCTTTCAGATTCTGGTTCTTAACAAACTTTCCTTTTGGTATCTTCATTTTAAAGGCCCTCGATGGTTCAATCCCAGAGATATGGAGATCTTAATGCGGCTCCATGAGTAAACTGTACACATTTTTAGTGGTCAAAAACCAAATGTGGGTCACTTTGAATACAGCTGATACTTCTTTCTTTTAAAGAGGAATATCTGAAGAACAAATAATGATCTATAACAAGAAATGTTTTTCTATCAACTCAATTGCATAGGACATACCTGTGCAAAGTGAACCACATTTGGTTTTCGATGACTGAAAATGGGTAAAATTCAACAATTTGAACATGGAGTTGCTTTGAGATCCCCATATCTATGGGACTGAATTATATAGTGCCTTCAAAATGAAGATTTCAAAAGGAAAGTTTATTAAGAATGAGAATCTAAAAGGATATTAAGATATCTTGAATACTTCTTGAGTTACAGGCATGCAAACTTTGGAAAAGGAACATTCATGGCACTCAGACAGCTATGCAATTGAGTTGATAGAAAAACACGAGATACATTTCTAGTTTCAACATTATTTGTTCTTCAGATATTCCTCTTTAAAAGAAAGAAGTATCAGCTGTATGCAAAGTGACCCACATTTGATTTTTGACCACTGAAAATGTGTACAATTTAACAATTTACTCATGGAGCCGCATTAAGATCTCCATATCTCTGGGACTGAACCATCGAGGGCCTTTAAAATAAAGATACCAAAAGGAAAGTTAGTTAAGAACCAGAATCTAAAAGGATATTAAAATATCTTTAATACTTCTTGAGTTACAGACATGCAAACTTCAGGCAAAAACACATTGATTGTGACATGTAATTAAGGACAATTCCTTATGAATCCCATCGCTAAAATTCAGCTCAAACAGCCTCCGTTTTCTTGCACCGAGTTTTGCACTGTTGCACAGATAATAAAAACTGTCATCTGCCAATCCGGTAGTTCTTGTTTTTGCACTGGTGTGTGTGTAATCTAGTCTTGTCCGAGGGTAACGTTGCTGTCCTATTGCTTTCTCAATTAAACAAACCCCATGTATTGAGCAAGGAGTGACCTACACAAAGGGCCATTGTTACCAGTGACACAAGGCACGTCCAGATCCTCACTTTCTCCCTCGCAATCAGGCCAACGGTCACATTAGCATCGCTTTCAATGGGAGAACGGCCACTAATGGCAGCATGTATCAAATCCCCTGTGCGGAGCCACGACAGACGCGGAGATCGAAGGGGGAGGGAAACGCACGACGAGGGCCCGCCACGTGAGATTCTTTGCAAAACAACGCTGTTTGCAACCAACTGACGGATGCAGGATGACGAAAGAGTCTCTCATCCCAGATAAACAGTCTTAGGAATTTAATGAGCCACGGATGACTCGTCCTAAACCTGCTGGTTAATCCATCAAATGCACTTGTGCTTCCTTCAAGTCATGTCGGAATTATCGCATTTATGAGATGAGCTCACTGAGCGCCACCACAACGTCGTGATTATCAGCGGAAAAACTCACCCAAAAATGAAATTCTGTCATTAATTACTCACCCTCATGTCGTTCCACACCCGTAATACCTTCGTTCATCTTCAGAACACAAATTAAGATAGTTTTGATGAAATCCAAGAGGTATACGACTCTTCCATAGACCGACACTTTCAAGGACCAGAAAGGTACTAAAGACATCGTTAAAACAGTCATGTGACTGCAATGGGTCAACCTTAATGTTATGAAAAAGACGAGAATACTTTTTGTGTGCAAAAACAAAACAAAAGTAATGACTTTATTCAACAATCTCTTCTGTGTCATTCTCATACGTTGTTTACGTCCAGCGCTTCCAGGTTCTACGTCAGAACGCCGACTCGTTATTGGCCGGCTCCTGTGTCAGCATCACACGCATGCGTCGTGCTGATCACGTGATCAGCTTTGGCCAATACTGAGCCTGCATTCAGATGTAAACACGGAAGTCTTCGGTGTGTGTCAGCTGCGTAAGGATAATGACACAGAAGAGATTGTTGAATAAAGTCGTTATTTTTGTTTTGTTTTTGCGCACAAAAAGTATTCTCGTCTCTTCATAACATTAAGCTTGAACCACTGCATCACATGACTGTTTTAACGATGTCTTTAGTACCTTTCTGGACCTTGAAAGTGTCGGTCTATGGACGAGTCGTATACCTCTCGGATTTCATCAAAAATATCTTAATTTGAGTTCTGAAGATGAATGAAGGTCTTACGGGTGTGGAACGAGGGTGAGTAATAAATGACAGAATTTTCATTTTTGGGTGAACTAACCCTTTAACCTCAAACTTTTTGAGTAAGGGGCGTGTCAGTTAAGGAAATTTATTAATTATAATAAATTGCAACTGTGAATATTTACTGTATAACCTCTTTCCTGACAATACTTCTCATTCCATCCGATTTTCAAGGTTACAGGTTTGTGCGACCAAACTATATTTCCCATCATTCTTGGGGCTGCACTAAAAAAATGATAAAATACTTGGACTGTTAATGTAACATTAATTTAGTGTCATTAAAAATATGCCAAATAATTAACTAAATTAATCTCACGTTTATGCATGTAGAAAAGCAATAAAAAATACTGCAGCCAGAATGCAACAACGCATTTGATGTGAACAACTTTTAACAAAACTCGACTGCAAAATGGATTGTTGTGGATTATGGACTATACAGTCTAAAAAAAATGCTGGGTTAAAAACAACCCAAGTTGGGTTAAATATATAGACAAACCCAGCGATTGGGTTAAATGTTTGACCCAACCTGCTGGGTAGTTTTATTTAACTCAATTATTGTTTAAAAATTACTGTATTGCCCGCTTAAAATGAACCCTAAATGAGATGGAAATTAACATTTATTAAATGAACATTTAATAAATAATAAATTGCTTATTAATAAATGTTCACCTTTTAATTATTATGGTTTCCTCTAGTAATTAAGTGTTTGATTTTTAATTTCCAACATATTTTGGGTTCATTTTAAGCCAGACATATAGTCATTTTTAAACAAAAGTTGAGTTAAATAAAACTACCCAGCAGGTTGGGTCAAACATTTAACCCAATATGCTGGATTTGTCCATATTTAACCCAACTTGGGTTGTTTTTAACCCAGCATTTTTTAGAGTGTACATTCAATGATATAAAGACAAAACAATTTACACTGACTTTAAAGAAACGTTTTGTCTTTAATCATTTGGGAAATTTTTAGCTAATAATATTAATATGCAATAAATCTGAACAAATAATTGGCATGTTATATTTTTTTTAATTGATTGACAGCCCTGTGAAATATATAATAATACGCATGAAGTGTCAACAAACATCATTTGCTGTTGCACTACTGTTAAAACACTTCCTGTCTTTGTCGGGAAGTGAAAACAGTGAAAGAAATATGGAACTGCCCCAAGTACCCAAAGCATTCAGGCAAAAATCACAACATAATTAACATTTCCTAACTTCTAAGTAAGAAACTGCCTTTCTGATGGAGCTCAAGGAAGGTCTGCTCAAGAGGAAAGCACTATTTTTACATTTGCAACCCAGTTTTGGAGCATCCACCTATATTGGATTAGTGCGCACAAGTAACCAAGACAACTGCGGCCTTTGGAGATCTTGGGGTATGTCCCTCCTCCTGATCGGGTGGAAAGAAGAAAACAGATAATAGGGAGGAGGAGGACGAGAAGGGAGGCGACGTCTATCTGATGAGTGACGTGCAGCTGCAGTCGTTACAAACAGTCACCTGCAAACAAAGGCCAGATAGTATCAACAGACGAGCGTCAACACGGCCCGGTGACTGATTCCAGAAAATGGGCGGATGAGGTGTGACTAGTGATGGGAATTATACATGGAATTCAGTGATTGTGATTTCTTTCAGAATTCTTTTAATGCTTTTGATGAAGTAAATCATGGAAAACATTCAGTGTAAATTCTGATTCCCAAACCTAGTCAGGACGGGGTCACGCACAGGTGAATGACATCAGCTCAATAAACCCACATCAACAATTCAACGTCCATCACTTCTGATGTTGTCAAGTGAGCCACAGCAAAACTTCCCTACATCGCTGACTAAACATGCAACCGACATATTCTGGTTTTCAATCATCTTCCGGCTTTGTTTCAGAGTTAGTTCTCAACATGCGTGACATAATTGGCCTGTCGTGAAACATGTCGGACCCAGAGTTTCCCTTGAGTGTTTAGTTCCACGTCTAAGACAGGACATCCCACAATGTCTGCAACACCCATCCGGAGAAATATCCATTCAGCCAGTTCACATCCTCATCAGTGAACACTTCCGTTCTTTACAGGCATTCCGGAACGCTTCCAATGCTTTTCAAAAGTGTTTTGCCTCGGTGATGTGGGCGACTGAAAGAAATGAAAGGAGTACTAACTTGAGTGGTCCATTAAAACACACCAGTGAGGGGGTTTATTCACCGTTCGCTTGAGTAAGAGGCTCTCAATGGGACAGTAACTTGACGTGACGTGAAAAAAAATTCCCAGAATTCATAGATCAGCCCAAGGGCGGACTTCTACCACCAGGTCATCTAATTTCAATTTCTGCAGAGGTATTTACAATCAAAACAATCGTAATAG
Source organism: Ctenopharyngodon idella (assembly GCF_019924925.1). Lineage (NCBI taxonomy): Eukaryota > Metazoa > Chordata > Actinopteri > Cypriniformes > Xenocyprididae > Ctenopharyngodon > Ctenopharyngodon idella. The sequence goes on from NC_067232.1 coordinate 22,450,663, forward strand.
AAGAATGTATCAAATCTATAGAATTACCTACAAGAAATGAACACTATCTCACTTTCATGAACATGAAACTGTGTTTGTAAACAATTTACTTCCATAATATGATGTTTTGAGTGAAACATGTTATTGAATGAGGAGGAAAAAAAATGATTCATCTTAAAGGGATAGTTCACCCAAAAATGAAAATTATCTCATGATTTACTCACGCTCAAGCCATCCTACGTGTATATGACTATCTTCTTTCTGACGAACACAATCTGAGATATATTTAAAAATATCCTGGCTCTTCCAAGCTTTATAATGGGAGTGAATGGGGGGCGAGATTTTGAAACAAAAAAAAATGCATCCATCCATCATAAAAGTAATCCATACGACTCCAGGGGGTTAATAAAGACCTTCTGAAGTGAAGGGTTTTTGGAAGAAAAATATACATATTTATAACTTTATAATCTAAAATAACTAGCTTCTGCCAGAAAACCGGTCGCATACTGTGCAAGTCAAGAGTAACCCGTGATGTATGACGCAGGATGTAGGAGTATCGTAAGCTTAGACGCGTTTCACGATTTAAACAAATAGGGCTGTGCAACAAATTTAAGCTCCTCTTCAATTATATCGAAATCAACCAACATTTCTCTTTAAAAAATTTCGTTTTACACTTCTAATTCGTGACCGGTGTTTTGTTTTGCTTTATCCGCTGTGCTTCCGTGTTCATCATTACGTCATGTGTGGGGTCAGAGGTCACTATTCCGCTGCAAATCGATGCATATGGCCGGAAGCTAGTTATTATAGTTAATAAAGTTTTAAATATGGATATTTTTCTTACAAAAACCCAGAAGGTCTTTATTAACCCCCTGGAGTCGTATGGATTATATTTATGATGGATAGATGCATTTATATGGGCTTCAAAATCTCGCCCCCCATTCACTCCCATTATAAAGCTTGGAAGAGCCAGGATATTATTAAATATATCTCAGATTGTGTTCGTCTGAAAGAAGATAGTCATATACACCTAGGATGGCTTGAGGGTGAGTAAATCATGAGATAATTTTCATTTTTGGGTGAACTATCCCTTTAAATTTATGCATAAAGAATTGATTAGATGGTGTTTAATCTCAATGACAGGTGGTTGGAGGGGAGGGGGACAAAAAATTAGAGGGCTTGGTGATGTCAGCGGAAAAGGAAAGCCATTTCATGGGTGGCGCAGATTATTATATTTAAGCAAAAGATCATGAAGACAATTTTTTATAATGAGCACTCTAAAAAATGCTGGGTTAAAAACAACCCAAGTTGGGTTAAAAATGGACAGTGATTAAATGTTTGACCCAACCTGCTGGGTAGTTTTATTTAAAAATTAATGTATTGCTCACTTAAAATGAACTCAAAATATGTTGGAAATTAACATTTATTAATATGTTTAATAAATGAACATTTATTAAGTTTAATAAATAATAATTAAATAATAAACATTTATTAAATTGCTTATTAATAAATGTTCACCCTTTGATTATTATTGTTTCCTCTAGTAATTATGTGTCTGATTTTTAATTTCTAACCTATTTTGGGTTCATTTTAAGCCAGACATACAGTCATTTTTAAACAATAGTTGAGTTAAATAAAACTGCCCAGCATGTTGGGCAAATATTAATTTAACCCAAAACAACCCATTCGTTGGGTTAAAACAACCCAAACGCTGGGTTTGTCCATATTTAACCCAACTTGGGTTGTTTTTAACCCAGCATTTTTTTTTTTTTTTTTTTTTAGAGTGTATGACTCTTTCACAATAAGACCAAAAATATGTGTTAAGAAAGTAAAAAGTGTCCATTTTGATGTCATGTTGACCTGAAGGCTAATACGACCGAAAACAAAGATTTTTCAGTATTCTTTGCACTTTTTCCATACGGTTTATGATTTGAGCTTTATGACTTTTTGAAGAGTAAACTAATTATTGATGTTACATTAAAGCCTTTTCAGATCAGTGCATTGGTTTCTGGGTTCTTTAAAATATAACTACACAAATAAAAATTTCTTTTAGGAACTTAAACAGGTTTATATACACTAGAAGACTAAAACCTTTTAGGGTTCCAACTGAAACGTTTAACTTTCAAAAGACTCACTGCAAATTTACAAACTCCTGGGAGTCCGTTCAACTGGCAGTTAAACAACAGGTTGTATCTTTTATCTTCTTGTCGTCTTTGTGTGCTGTTTATCTTGGGTCTTGCTGTCAACAAACAACATCTGTTGAAATTCAAGAACTGACCAACCCTCCACCCTCTCAACTGCACAATTAAACAGTCTGACTTTAACTCAATTAATAATCTTAACATCAATGAGGTACTTCTTAATTAGGGCTAAGCATTACGAGCAACCAATGCTTGTTCACCAAATTCCCGTTTCCAGCCGACAATATTTTGCAATTACTACTGGTGTCAAACATTAACCTCTACACAATACATGTGACCACAGCAGGCATCATAAAAACATCTTCTTGATAAGATTAGAAGAGAATTCCCACAGCTAACTTTCTCGTGAAGCGATGCCATGCCAAGACTTTAAGGGATTCAAAATCAAGGCTATGAATTGGAGATGTGATCATTGGCATAATAAGTTGTTGTGACTTGAGCCTTGGGGAAAAGTAGCAAAGGATATTCAATCAATGAGCAGACTTGATCTGAAAGTGATTATCCTGTGAACAGATTGCATCATGTCAATGAGGTCAAGCTTCCAGTGAATGGAGCTCATATGGACGCCGCAGCAGGCAACGGACAGGCTCATTTTCAAAATGCTGCGAGAACGGATGGATGTTTTGACCAAGACCTGAGAGGAACTAAGTTATTTACCAAGTAAAGTTAACTGTCAAAAACATCCCTGACACAGGTGGTATGGCAAGCATGCATGTCAACAGATTTCTGGCAGTGTAGGTGTTATGACTCACATAACCCATGACAGTGACTTACAATGTTTGTAACACATTTTAGTTTCATTTACATTAAGAGCAGTGATCAAACAATACGTTTTTTTAAATAACCAACGCCAATAGCAATATCTAGAAAGGAGGGTGGCCAATGCTGATTCACTTATGTACTCATCTAATTCACAAAACAATATTCGACAACAGAAAAGACTGACACTCGGCGAACCAATGTCATAATTATCGGCCAATGGTGATAATCACAAAATAGCCAAATAATAGTCTCAATCCATCCATCAGTAATAAAATAACTGTTGTGTCAATAACGTCTTTATGTAAACCAATGAAAACCACATAAATGAAAACATTTCAATTTATTCCAATTAAAAAGATTTAGATATTGGCAAATATCAATCTTTAATAGTTCAGTCATAAATGTTGATAGTTGACATGCTCCATCCAAAACTATTTTTAAACATTTCCCGTACATTTTTGACCTCTATTAATTGAGAGACATGAGGTTTAAATTGTCTCAAGTCGCTTAAACTAAAAATAAAATAAAAATAGCATCTAAAAGTATATAAATTCAAATAAATGTAACGTTATGATGTGAACTAGAAAATATGTGTGTATTAACCAATCATATATGATCTTTTAGTATGATTAATAATAATAATAATAAAAAAACATGTTAAAAAGTTCATATTCAGGTTATTAATCAACTACCCACATATACAAATGTGAACAGACAATAGAATCCAATCACAAACGAATGGAACGTTGAAACATTTTTAAATTCGATTTGTTCACTCAAAGAGTTTCGCGGGAATTCGCTATCAGTGTCGGGCAAAGACAAAAGAGTGACGCTCAAAATAATGTACAATATCGGTATTCCACTCAGAAGTGCGCGAGAACACTTGAGCAAGTGTCCTCGATCACAAAAGAAGTTGTTTGCTGGATTCGAGCACATGGCAGAAGCGAAGGAATGCGCGCGTTTAAATGATTCCGATTGTAAGAATGCCGTGAAATTCGACATCTGAACGACAACAAACAAGAGCACTTGAGAAACAATACAGGAACCGAAGCTCAGCCTGATATCCGCCCATGCTTTTCACGTGAACTTGCATGTAGAATGTTAACTTTCTGCGCCAGTCACACAAATATAAACTCCATCGACACCACAGAAAGCGGCAAACTGGATTTCGTTACTCACATTCAAGCACGCGGACCCGTTTTCCGCTGAAGCGCGTCAGTAGTCGGAGTGTTCTGCCTCAAACTGTTTCCTCCATCCGCGCTGCGCACAGATCACGCCGCACAGCAACGCTACCAAACCCCTTTGCCGTTGCCAAGGCAACAGACCCACTTCAGCCAATCATAACCCCTCCCCTTCGATATCCCCTGGCAACTGCTGCAGCGCGCGCGAGCGCTGGTGGTGAAGCTTCTTGGCGCGCGCCATTCCACTCTATTTAATGTGTTTTCACCTTAATATGAATTCTCTTCATATTCTCTGGTGAATCTCTCAACGGATATGTTTTATGATTTTCCCCATTTAGTTTGTAGTTAAACCTAAATATTTCCAAACTTGGTACTGAGTTTGATACAAAATTATTTGGGCTTTTCACAAAGGTTCTTTTGGCATCAGTTGGAATCTTTCTACTGCACAAAAGCTTCTTTATAGTGGAAAAGGTTCTTCAGATTATTAAAATGTTCTTTACACTAAGAAATATGGTCTCTTTTAAAAACTGTTGGAACTAAAAATAGTGGCATCAATCCACCGATATCGATTATTCAGAGCGATAACGAGTTTGGGGGTTCTGCCTTTTATACCTTCTTTTAAATTAATGATAATTTCATTATAATTAATAATTAATCATTATATTTTTAATTATTTTATTTTGAAAGTAAAAATAAACTTTCTGAATGTTTTTAATTCATATAATTACTATTCATAATTCATATAATTACTTCATATAATTAATTCATATAATTACTTTTTAATTCATATAATTACTATTAATATTGAACACCAAACTGGTTTCTTAGCATTTTCTTTACACAAAGCACAAATTCAGTGCATTTTCCTGCCCTCTTTTGATTGACAGGATATATCAGCCCTGACTATCAGCTGTTTTTAAATGACTGATTATTGATATACGGTGCATCTCTAATATATATATATATATTATATATAATATATATATATATATATATTATTGGCCAATATATCGTTGCATCTCTAATATATATTATTCCGATATATTATCTCTAATATGTATATATATATATATTTTAATGGCCGATATATCGTAGCATCTCTAATATGTATATATATATATATATATATATATATATTTTAATGGCCGATATATCGGTGCATCTGTAATACATTATTATTGGCCAATATATCGGAGCATCTCTAAAATATACATTATTATCCGATATATCGGTGCATCTCTAATATATATATATAATTATATTGCCGATATATCGTGCATCTCTAATATATATATATATATATATATATATTATGGGCCGATATATCGGTGCATCTCTAATACATATATTATTGGCAGATATATCGGAGCATCTCTAAAATATATATTATTAGTTGATATATCAGTGCATCTCTAATACATATTTTATTGGCCGATATATCGGTGCACCTCTTGAAAACTCACTTTTAGAACCTATACCTTATTTTTAAGCAAGCATTTAAAAACACAGGGGTAATTTCTATCCTTTCATGTTTTAATATCTTTCATGTTTTAATATGGGTTATGGTTAAGTAATTAATCCAACATTTTGTCAACATTTTCATTTTTCTCTCAGACGGTGAAACTAAACACAGCATGTGAATATTTTATGACGTAAGCACTGTTAAAGTCGGCATGAAACGGAAGTTGCGATTGTGGCTTATATCCGAGTGAAACGGCTTTGCAAACAAGAACAAATGTAGGGTGGGGCTTGATTTTGTCAATGGGGAATAGATTGGATGGTTGTGGTTTGATATGGTGGATCTCATGTGAGTGACAGGTTGCCCCGCCCTCATCATCAGAGAAGAGATGTTGCTGCAAGAGCGAGTTATAAAGTCAGAATTGCGAGTTATAAAGTCAGAATTGCAAGTTTATGATAGGCCACCTTCTTCCATTGCTCTGTGGTCCAGTTCTGATGCTCACATGTCCACTGTTGGCTCTTTCGGCGGTGGACAGGGGTCAGCATGGGCACCCTGACTGGTCTGCGGCTATGCATCCCCATACACAACAAACTGATGCACTGTGTATTCTGACACCTTTCTATCAGAACCAGTTTATGATTGGTTGTTTGTTCCTAAACAACTAAATAACAATCCTTTAGTGTCACAATTCCCTGTCTGGAGGGTGCACATCCCCTTTTTAAATTACAAGTGTGAAACGTTTTACTCAAGCTTAGCCCCAGGTTTAATAAGACAATAACCCAGGGTGAAGTACTGTGTAAAAATCCCCAGTGTGAAAGGTTAAAAGCACTGTTAACGCCTAAAGTGCTTGTTTAATCAACAGTAAATGACCATAAAACAGGCAATGTTTTCTAGAGTAAACTGGGAAAATTATTCCATCAACCAGTGCATGAGGATTAAGTAATCTAGGGCTGGAGGAGACAGTAACAACTGCATGACCTCGTTGCTTGTGTGCATCTGCTCCATCTCACCAAAGTGCTGTTCTCACACATGGTTGCAAAAGCAGTCGCACAAGACTTCTCACTCACGCATCTTACCCTAACATCGCCTGAAATGGAGGCAAGACGGCTGGATTTCCTCTATTTGTGCTACAGGCAAAGAAAACCACTGTATTGTTGATTGGATGATTGATGATAAGGAGGTTTCAAGCACCACTAGCCTAGTACTTACGTGCTGTGAAACCCATAGTTTAGTGATAATGCCAGGGGATTTATACCAAGAGGAATTCAGGTCATTGTAACAGTCTGTCCTTATGAAATACGACACTTATCTGTCGTTTAAACTGGACGAGCAGGATTTCTTCAGTCTTTTGCAATGGAAACGAACCCTTTCTGTTGTTGCTGTCAATGTTAGCCGCTGGCATCCTGAACCACAGGGATATCAAACACACCGTCTACAATGTTTTATTATTTGTATTACTGTTAATCGACTAAACACAAGGCGACTGAATCCATTTTATCTCAGTCTCGCGTGACAGGACTGCACATGGGGTTCAGTATGTGTGTCTAGACAATGTCAACAACACATTGTCACTTGTAAATTAAATGCGCCATTTGTGGTGAACTGAAAGATGATGTGATTCAACCATCCATTCTTTGATTTGTTGCAGATGAGTTATTGCCTCGCTTACATGCTAAAAATTAAAAGTTCTTTTATAGGACACGTTCCTGGACATCCTTGTTGGTCCTGGAGCAATATTACCATCAGCCAGTCAGATTGTAGTGTTTGGTTTAGGCTTAGAGTTCAGGTTTTGTCTTTTTTACATATTTTGTTCCCTATATACAGTATATATATATATATATATATATATATATATATATATATATATATATATATGTGCTGTCAAAAACATATATTCTATAAACACAAACTTTTATGTTGAATGGTTTATATATATATATATATATATATATATATATAAATATATGGTTCAATGACGTGACGGGTCATTTTTTTCCCAAGGCCTTAAAAATAATAAAAAACAAAGATATGACATCCAAAGTATGTAAGGTAGTACAACTAGATCTCTTTTATTGAATCCGAAAGGTTTTAATTATATTTTGCTTCATATAAAGGTATTTTAAAGATTTTGAAGTGTCAAAATGTCATTCAGTTTAATCATCCAAAGGCCAATACAGCCATTTCATTAGTGATTAAAATATCTTAAAATGTAATAAATGTATATATTTTTTATTCTGGCATGATTTTATAACATGGTGTTAAAATTATGTGTAGAAGTCGTTGCTTTGTTATGAGAAAGAATGTCCAGAAAAATGAATTTCATTGATGTCATTCGGAGTAACCAATATAAAGGAAACATTTTGGATCAAGTCATGTGGTCAATATCATGTGACAGGATGTGACATCATTCAGACACCTTCAAAGGACCACATGGTCATGAAGCAAAGTAACTCACTCTCTCTTAACTATTTGAAAAATTCATGTTTTCTCTTGATCATACGCATGTCCCGAAACATCAGGTCATTTGGTACAACCGCTATAAAACATGGAAAATGTTGTAATATTTTAAAAACTTGTACTAAATATAAAATGTTTGATTGTCCTTTTGCTAGCTAGCTAGATATCAGCCTGTTAGCACTGTTTGATAATATTGTCATTCGGTAAAACTGAAATTTTGGTTGAACCGAATGACTTTTTTGGTGACAAATTTTGTCCATCTTGTAAAAAAAGACAAAAGCAGTGTTAATTGATTATAAAAACCACATAATCTCATTGTTAACACTTAATAAAACTTCAAAATTAATTATATCTCCATTATGGTTTTTTTTTACACTTTTAAAAACCTTATTTGTCAATGACCCATATATATATATATATATATATATATATATAAATATAAATATATATATATATATATATATATAAAAATTCTAGAGTGTATTTAAGTAGTATTGAGATACTATTAGTTTTTATTAATATTTTGAATTAGTTTTGATTTTTATATTTTACATTTTTGTTTTACTTTTAGTTTTGTTGTTTTTAAAATATATTTTTTTAAATCTATATTTATATTAATTTAAATAATGTTTTATTAATTTTTATTTTAGTTTTAGTTTTCTTTATTTTATTACATCAAGTTAAACGAAATGAAAATGAGAAATGTTGCCTTGGCAACTAGCTGAAATAAAATAAGTTTTTTATATTTTATTTCAGCTACCATTTATTTTATTTCAAGTAATGCAAATGGTTTTTAATGGTTTTAGCATCAGTTAACTTTACTGCTTTTTTTAATGCAGATCAGTTTGACTCATGCATTCTATTCCAAATAAGCAAAATGCTAGTTTTTTCCCCCTTTTTATTGTAGCTTTCAAATAAAATGTGGTGTTTTTTAGACATGTCATGTCAGATTTTGGTCAAGAGACACAAAAATCAATCAGTTTTGATGTCTTTGATATTCATCAGAATTGACTGCAGACAAATTCTTCAAAAATGTAGTGTTCCACAGAGAAACAACAACATGAGCGTGAGTAAATAATGTTTTCATTTTTGAATAAATTATTCCATATTTGCTTTAAAAAAGGGTGTTGATCCAGGAACACACCCTACTAAGCAAAGTCACTGAGAAGCAATATTGTGAACATTATATCGAGTGTTAGAGGACGTTGAGTACATGGCATCCATTCACCTACGTCATGTCCTTTCAGTCCTTACTGTAGCATCGTGTTCCTGATCAGAGCTATTCATAGAGCTAAGAGGCACTTTGTGAGATGCCCCGTTCTCCCACAAGCCCTCCCATAATTCCCAGAGATAATGAAGTTGCAGTACCAGTGGTCGGGAGACAAGATATAACAATCAACTCGCCAATGTAGCTGAGTGGAGATCAGCCTTTAAAAAGACTTGTACTCTGTGCTGGCCTGTTCTAATCAGATTGAGGAACTATATAAAACACTTGAAGGAGACCGGCTCTGAGCAATTGAGTTATGAAATGTTTTGGCCTGATTCTCCTAAGGAAGCTTTTGAGCAATCATGTAAATAAAATGGAACGGATTCTTACTTGAGAATAGGAATAAGTGTGTCTTTGTGTTGCTTCTGAGGACAAAGAATGTGTTAAGGAGCCACCTGTTTGCCACTGGGGTTGGTGTTTGACCACCATTTGCCATGCAGGCTATGGACATGGTCCTTGAATAACATTTCTATCAAACATCCTTTGCACTTATAATTAGAAGCAAATAATTGGTTGATAAAAATGTTGTAACCCTAAAATCTGATTTGTCGATCGGAATGTTGCTCCAAGACCAACAAGCGTGTTGATCCAAGAACATGTCCTTCGTTAAAGTCAACATGGAATAAAAATGCCTGACATCACAGAATTTTCATGACTTTCCCAATTTATCTGATTCAATAAATTCTCAACTAATAAAAAATAAAGTCCCACCTTTCATATTTTTTCATTGAATTTCCTATTTAAATTCAGAAATACAGCAGTATTATGAGTTAAATAGTTTGCGTGTTGACTTACACAACAACAATGTACTGAAAATGGAAAAGTTACTCCATTGCATTTTGCGCGTACAGATGACAAAGTTGTCAAAACTATCCCGTTCACACGGATCTGCGAAAATTATTAAAAATGCTGTATTATTCATGCCAGGCCAGTAGTTGGCGATGTCACTTTGTAAAGAAACACTACCCGCCGACTGAACACGTAACACACGTAAACACCGTTTTCACAAATTTGTGTTTTTTTGTAGTTTACATGGAGACGATAACGGTATTCAAAAAACCCGTTTTCAAAAGTTTCCATTTTCAGGCATTCAAAACGCTGTTGTCGTGTAAATGAAAGTCCAAAACGCATACAAAGTTTTCCAGTTTTAGTTGAAAATGGTGTCGTGTAAACGGCTACTTAAACTCAAATTTCTAAGTTAATAGATTTTTTTTAAATTTAGGGTATGTTTACACAACAATAATGTGCAAAAAATGGAAAAGTTTTTCCATTGCTTTTTTTTTGTGTACAGACCAAACCATTATCAAAACGATCCTGTTCACACGAATCTGCAAAAACGACTAAAAACGCTGTATTATTCATGCCAGGCCAGTAGATGGCGATGTCAATTTGTAAAGAAACACTACGCATCTATAGACTGAACATGTAATGTGCATGACGTCACCGTTTTCACAAATTTGTGTTTTTGTAGATTACATGGAGACGATAACGGTATTGTTTTCAAAAACTTGCACTTTGAAACCTAATTTCAAAAGTTTCCATCTTCAGGCCCCCAAAACGCTGTTGTCATATAAATAAACGTCCAAAACGCATAAAATGTTTTCCGGTTTTAGTTGAAAACGGTGTCGTGCTAACGGCCCCTTAAACTCAAATTTCTGCGTTAATTGATTTTTTAAAATTAAGGGTATATTTACACAACAATGATGTACTAAAAACGGAGAAGTTTTTCCTTTGCTTTTTTTTTGCGTACAGACGAAACCATTATCAAAACGATCCCGGTTTACACGGATCCACAAAAACAACTAAAAACGCTGTATTATTCATGCCAGGCCAGTAGATGGCGATGTCACTTTGTCAAGAAACACTTCGCGTCTATAGACTGAACATATAATGCACATTACGTCACCATTTTCACAAATTTGTGTATTTGTAATTTACATGGAGATGATAACGCTATAGTTTTCAAAAACTTTAAAACCCGTTTTCAAAAGTTTCCATTTTCAGGCACCCAAAACGGCATTGTCGTGCAAATGAACGTCCAAAATGCATAAAAAGTTTTCTGGTTTTAGTTGAAAACGGTGTAGTGTAAACGGCCCCTTAAACTCCAATTTCTGCATTAATTGATTTTTTTAAATTAAGGTTATGTTTACACAACAATGATGTTTTTTGCGTACAGACGACACCATTATCAAAACGATCCCGGTTCACACGGATCTGTGAAAACGACTAAAAACGCTGTATTATTCATGCCAGGCCAGTAGATGGCGATGTCACTTTGTAGAGAAACACTACGCGCCTAAAGACTGAACATGTAATGTGCATGGCGTCACCGTTTTCACAAATTCGTGTTATTGTAGTTTACATGGAAACGACAACGCTATAGTTTTAAAAAACTTGCACTTTAAAACCCGATTTCAACATTTCCATTTTCAGGCACCCAAAACGCCATTTTCGCGTGAATGAATGCATAAAAAGTTTTACGTTTTTAGTTTTGTGTAAATGGCCCCTTAAAGTGTGTTTGAACGGTTGTATGAAGTATGAAGGATTAGAAGTCAAAAAACATTTGGCTACTCGTTGCCTTATTGCTATTTGTTCATTGACTTCTAATCCTTTTTTCTAATCAAAACCGCTCAAAACATTTAGCAGATTCTTTTATCCAAAGCGACTTACAAGAGAGGAACAAAAGTCAACATTATTCATGACAAATAAAAATCTTGAATATCTTGGAACTGAAAGTGAACGGAAAGGATGGGAAGATGCACTGTGCGAGATGAAGTGAGCCGGGGTTGATCAGTGGATGCTGTGTAAGGGCGTGTCCATGCAGTCTGGGAGTGGACGATGTTCATGTGTGTGTGTGTGCTGGTGTAGTGGTCAGATACCCTGCTGCTTTTATAGCCCATAAATCTGAGCAGGCTAGCGGCTGCTGTAGTCAGCTCACTGAGAGCCTTTCATGCAGAAAATGAATCAGACCATTTGAAAGTAAGCGCAAATGCCTCGCTTCACGTCGCACACACACTGCATGTCCGCCCAGCCAATACACAGGCACTCCACTCCATTCCAGGTGGCTCTAAGCTAATAAAACACTCCATTAATGACCAGCATGGTTTGTTCACCAGATACTTCGCTGTGCTATCCATCTCGCGTTCTTGCTCTCGCGCAAGCATGGATCGCGCTTGTTGCTGTACTTCATCAAAACGAGCTGTGACATTGTATCTGGAAGTGGAAGGTTATTGAATTAAGGCAGCTCTTTAATGTACTCTAGTCTGCAAACCCATCTCTGCAGTCTTCAGTATCACATTAAAGCCAGACTCTGTTCTGTCATTTTATCATCTCACATGCAAACCTGCTTGACCTGCCCATTATCCTGAATAAATGACCAACATTTAGGCTTTTCCTCTTTCTGCATCCACAATACTGAATAAAATCACCTTCATCTCTGGTTGCCAGAGTATTGCTATGCAGTTGCTAGGGTGTTTTGGGTAGTTGTCAGGGTGTTGCTATGCAGTTGCTAGTGTGTTTTGGGTAGTTGTCAGGGTGTTGCTATGCAGTTGCTAGGGTGTTTTGGGTAGTTGTCAGGGTGTTGCTATGCAGTTGCTAGTGTGTTTGGTAGTTGTCAGGGTGTTGCTATGCAGTTGCTAGGGTGTTTTGGGTAGTTGTCAGGTGTTCCTATGCAGTTTCTTGGTGGTTGTCAGAGTGTTACTATGAAGTTGCTAGGGGGTTTCAGAATACCAATCACCACACAGTTGCTAAGGTGTTGCTATGCAGTTGCCTGAGTGTTTTGGGTGGTTGCCGGAGTGTTGCTATGCAGTTGCTTGAGTGTTTTGGGTGGTTGTCAAAGTGTTGCTATGCAGTTGCTCAGGTTTTGGGTGGTTTCCAGAGTGTTGCTATGCAGTTGCTTGGGTGTTTTCAGTAGTTGTCAGAGTGTTGCTATGTAGTTGCAAGTGTGTTTTGGCTGGTTGCCAGAGTGTTGCTATGCAATTGCTTGAGTGTTTTGGGTGGTTGTCAAAGTGTTGCTATGCAGTTGCTTAGGTTTTGGGTGGTTTCCAGAGTGTTGCTATGCAGTTGCTTGGGTGTTTTCGGTGGTTGTCAGAGTGTTGCTATGCAGTTGCAAGTGTGTTTTGGCTGGTTGCCAGAGTGTTGCTATGCAGTTGCTTGAGTGTTTTGGGTGGTTGTCAAAGTGGTGCTATGCAGTTGCTTAGGTTTTGGGTGGTTTCCAGAGTGTTGCTATGCAGTTGCTTGGGTGTTTTCGCTGGTTGTCAGAGTGTTGCTATGTAGTTGTTTGGGTGTTTTGGGTTGTTGTCAGAGTGTTTCTATACAGTTGCTATGGTGTTTTGGGTGGTTGCCAGAGTGTTACTATGGAGTTGCTAGGGTGTTTCAGAATACCATTCACTACACAGTTGCTAAGGTGTTGCTATGCAGTTGCTTTGTTGTTTTAGGTGGTTGCCAAAGTGTTGCTATGCAGTTGCCTGTGTGTTTTGGGTGGTTGCCGGAATGTTGCTATGCAGTTGCAAGTGTGTTTTGGCTGGTTGCCAGAGTGTTGCTATGCAGTTGCTTGAGTGTTTTGGGTGGTTGTCAAAGTGTTGTTATGCAGTTGCTTGAGTGTTTTGGGTGGTTGTCAAAGTGTTGTTATGCAGTTGCTTGGGTGTTTTGGGTGGTTGCCAGGGTGTTGCTATGCAATTGCTTGAGTGTTTTGGGTGGTTGTCAAAGTGTTGTTATGCAGTTGCTTGAGTGTTTTGGGTGGTTGTCAAAGTGTTGTTATGCAGTTGCTTGGGTGTTTTGGGTGGTTGCCAGGGTGTTGCTATGCAATTGCTTAGGTTTTGGTTGGTTGCCAGAGTGTTCCTATACAGGCTTGGGTGTTTTAGGTGGTTGGCAGAGTGTTGCTATGCAGTTACTTGGGTGTTTTGGGTGGTTTCCAGTGTGTTGCTATACAGTTGCTTGGGTGTTTTAGGTTGTTGTCAATGTGTTGCTATGAAGTTGCTTGGGTGTTTTGGGTTGTTGTCAGAGTGTTGCTATACAGTTGCTTGGGTGTTTTAGAATACCAATCAGCACACAGTTGCTAAAGTGTTGCTATGCAGTTGCTTGGGTGTTTTGGGTTGTTGCCAGAGTGTTGCTATACAGTTGCTTGGGTGTTTTGGGTGGTTGCCAGAGTGTTGCTATGCAGTTACTTGGGTGTTTTGGGTGGTTGCCAGAGTGTTGCTATGCAGCTGCAAGTGTGTTTTAGGTGGTTGCCAGAGTGTTGCTATGTAGTTGCATGGGTGTTTTAGGTGGTTGCCAGAGTGTTGCTATACAGTTGCTTGGGTGATTTGGGTGGTTGCCAGAGTGTTGCTATGCAGTTTCTTATGTTTTGGGTTGTTGCCAGAGTGTTGCTGTGCAGTTGCTTGGGTGTCTTGGGTTGTTGCCAGAGTGTTGCTGTGCAGTTGCTATGTTAAAAATAAAAAGTTGCTATGAATCTCTAAACTCCCTATTTGGGATTCAGATTCACTGTTTATCAACTGTATGTCAAAATACAATGTAGGTATATGTCTCACAGAATCCTGCAGGCAGCAAAAACACACAAGCCACCGCCTTCACTGTCTGGCAGTTTAAGAGCATTTACATAGATAAAGACGTAAGGTCGGCCAAACCGGGTTAACAAGAACTATTTGCATTCACCTGAGGGCAAGTGCAGACTAACTGTGGCACTCCCATTGGCCATCTGCTTTGTCTTTCTTTTCTTTCTAAAAAATAAAAACCATATGATGTCAGTTTTCATCATTTTGTCCCATAGCGGTGCTATGATTAGCGCTTGAAATAGCGTGTAATATGACAAATAAAATAATGATTCTGGATGGATGACTTGTGGAAAGAATATTATTACTAAAAATGATCTTTTAAAGACATGCACACACACACACACAAAACAAAGATGCACATGAGTGATACCTATAGAACATAGACTATTAAACACAAGCAGGCGGCGTTTGGACAGACTCTCTGTTCCTCCAGATGTGAAGTGTGGATGGATCTCCACGGGTGGCGTTTGCCTGACACAGAGAGCCTTATTAAACACTGTGACAGTGGAGTGTGTTTGCTTACAGAAGCCCCGTGTTTGACAGGCCTTTGTATGTGTCAGGCCTTTATGAAATGTGTCAACAGCTCCTGCTTGACTCTTATCTGTGCTGATAGACACATGACGCTAATAAAACACTCGACATGCAGTGCAAAAGGTGCAGAAGCTGCAGTGCAATTGGCCCACAGTCTCGGTCTGATTTGGCCTAGATATACAGAATAAATAAACTCTTTTTTTGTCATATTGATTCTGTTTAGTGGGGTATTGACTGGCTTTTGAAAGATATCAGTAAAGCAATATAATAGAGTGCATTAGTGCCCGCCCACTTTTTCAGCGACTTGGTTCTGGAAGTATTTTTTTCCATTCTTTTCTCCCATAGGGATTTCAAAAAAGTCTTTGTTAAAGCGTTTTAAGCCATGAACCAAACCGACCAGCTATGAGGTGAATCATAGCATTACAAACTTTGATTTGAAGCAAAAGAGTATTTGAAAATCGGACAAAAAGTACAAGACTGTGTACTTAACAGCTTTAGTGAGGGAAAGAACTACAATCCCATGAAGCAAACAGCATAATCAAATTAAAAATGATGGAAAAATATAAAGCTCATTTACAAATGTTGATTACATATAAATATATATAAACAATATATTTTAATTTTATTGCAAAATATGCATATATATTGAAATATTTAAACATTTTGAGTACGTGGGGAGACCGACTCGTACTTGTACTTAATGGGAGTAGGCGGAGCTAAGAGATCTTTTGGCGAGTTTTGCTTGCTTCGACTCTCTGATTGGTGGAATTTTCTGTACAGCATCATGGGTAATGTAGTTTTTCGCTATGAATTCCGCTGTTATTGGCCGATATATGTTTATTTTTAATGTTATCGTTATCGGCCCAATAAGAAAATTTGGCCATTATATTAAAGCCGATAAATAATGGATTATTTCCTCCAGTTGAGACACTTCAGATGTGCACTGTTCACCATGATGGTTTTGAATTGCTTGAAATATGATTGAAATCACTTCAAAAAGGAAAATACAGTTAAGTGCAACATGTGCAGCACAAATCTGTCATATAGATTACATAATATTATAATGAGAACATTATAATTGTGTGCTTTGGACATGGATTTTAATGGTGAGACTTTTGTTTTTGTAATCAGGCTCTCAAAATTTATATAAAAATTTTGATTTAGATTTATTTGTCAATATATCGGTTATCGGCTTTCAAATATAAAGAATTATCGGTTATCGGTATCTGCCAAAATTTTCATATCGCTGCATCTCCAATTAACAACCTCGTAACTCACAGTAAGGTCTGTCTTTAAAGGTTTATAAGTTATTGTTAAAAAAAATTCCCTATGGAGAAAAGTTTTTACTTCTGGACCCTGACTGTTGCACTCTATAAGATGAAATGTAAACACACGGATGAAAGATAAACAGGAAGTCCAAGTAAACCTGCTACTTGAGAGATGAGGACAGTCCAACTGTAAAAAATGAAAACACATAATACGACAAATGCATCCTGCACATTGTGACTTGATTAAATACCGCTCCTTTAAGACTTTACGACTCAAACTCGTTCACTTTTCACTTAATTAACTGCCAAAGGTGTTCATTGGCCTGTGTGAAACGACCATTACTGAAGAAAAACAAAATTTACAGAGGCAATAAAACAACTCAGGATCAATAGGATAATCTGATTTGCACCTCCAAACGGTGTATTGTGTTTCAGGCCTGTTTAGAAGGGCTTTTGTTAGATGAACTGGCTGCTGTTCAAGTGAGACACCAAAACAAAAGATCAACGAAGGCATTTAAACACAGACACACAAACGATTGTGATTATATGAATCCTTTCTTTTTCTTTGAGACATTTCTCATCTTATTTCAGAGGTAATCATTTCACAGCTGTCATACCTGTTTACATACCTGTAAAATGGGTGAAAGAAACGCCAAAGTCTTACATTCAAGTATTGTGATCTAGAGACCAGAATATCATAGAGAATTGTGAGTGGGCTCTTTTGACATGAGCTACTATGCAACCATGCAGAACACCTTAGCAAATGCATAGCAACATGCTAAGAACGCCTTAGCAATGTGGTAAAAAATCATAATACATTAGCAACCACATAACAGTGCCACAGCAACCAGCTTGCACTGTGGCAGCCAGTTAGCAACTTATCAGAATTTCCTTAGCAATTGTTGCATCTGAACCGGGATCTGAGTAACACAAAAACTACCCAAACACCGGGTTGTTACGTCTGACCCGGGATCTGAGTAACACAAAAACTACCCAAACACTGGGTTGTTACGTCTGACCCGGGATCTGGGTAACACAAAAACTACCCAAACACTGGGTTGTTACGTCTGACCCAGGATCTGAGTAACACAAAAACTACCCAAACACTGGGTTGTTACGTCTGACCCAGGATCTGAGTAACACAAAAACTACCCAAACACTGGGTTGTTACGTCTGACCCAGGAACTGGGTTGTTACGTCTGACCCGGGATCTGGGTAACACAAAAACTACCCAAACACTGGGTTGATACGTCCGACCCAGGATCTGGGTTGTTACGTCTGACCCGGGATCTGGGTAACACAAAAACTACCCAAACACTGGGTTGTTACGTCTGACCCAGGATCTGAGTAACACAAAAACTACCCAAACACTGGGTTGTTACGTCTGACCCAGGAACTGGGTTGTTACGTCTGACCCGGGATCTGGGTAACACAAAAACTACCCAAACACTGGTTGATACGTCCGACCCAGGATCTGGGTTGTTACGTCTGACCCGGATCTGGGTAACACAAAAACTACCCAAACACTGGGTTGTTACGTCTACCCAGGATCTGAGTAACACAAAAACTACCCAAACACTGGTTGTTACGTCTGACCCAGGAACTGGGTTGTTACGTCTGACCCGGGATCTGGGTAACACAAAAACTACCCAAACACTGGGTTGTTACGTCTGACCCAGGAACTGGGTAACACAGAAACCACCCAAACTCTGAGTTTTTGCAAATTAAAAATGCAAATTAAAAGCTTTTCCGTTTTTAGTACATTATCGTGTAACGTACCCTAAAAGATTCTTGGGATTTAAGAATCGATATGGGTTCATAAAAATGAGAATGGATTAAAATCGAGAAATCAATATTTTTTACCCAGCCCTATAGTTAGTAGTGTTTGGTAGAGGAACGCAGTGCAGTGAAGTCCCTCTTAGCTGAGCCCCTCACCCACAGCCTCAGGCACAAGTGCACTTTTGTCTTGTGGGACAATTGTGATGCTGTCTGCCGCTGTCACTGGCACCATCAGCCCCAGCGTGGGCCGCAGCACATGCTAAAGCTGCCATCATTGTTCTAATGGAGAACTTCACACCACACAGGACTGATATGTGTAAATATCACATGTGTGTACGTGTCTGGATTTGTATCTTGTACATGGGAATGTGCAAAGAAAAATCACTAGTGGGAAGTCTTTAATTTCTCAATGTCTTTAAATGCTTTAAATTTGTATTTGTAATACTTTAATTCAATATTTAAAATAATTTATTTCTCTGTCTTTAACATTTATTTTTTTTTTTTTACTATGTTTTTGCAAAGGAAAATGTGTATATATATTCAAGACATTCAGTACAAATGCTTTGTCTAAACTTCTAAAAACAATAAATAAAGAGTAGAAAATATTCTTTCAAGACCAAATGATCTGAGCTGTGTTATGCAAAACATATAAAACAATACTTTAAAACGCTTATATGAATTATTTTATTATCCACATACTCTTACTGCATGACAACAATTGACCAAACCGAGTCTTCATTTTTAAACATGGTATTATTAAAAATGGCAGATTTGAAAATAGATACAGTCTACCTTTTCTACACTCTTAAAAATAAAGGTTCTTTATTGGTATCGATGGTTCCATGAAGAACCTTTAACAAAAAGGTTCTTTATAACGGAAAACGGTTCTTTAGATTAATGTTCTTCACACTAAGAATAAAAATGGCGAACTGTTCACTGAAAAGTTCTTTGGGGAACCAAAAAAAATGTTTTTTTTTTTTATTATGGCATTTGGAACCTTTATTTTGTGTACGAAAAGTTTAATGATTGTAATTAATTACCAAAGTAATATGGTAGAGACAAAATTTATATTTAAACTAGATCAAAAAACAAATAAAGTTTGTCAAGATAAACTTTGATGTTGGCTTGAGAAATCCTGATAAGCAAGTTTGAAGAAATTTGAAGTTTAAAGGTTTTCAGTTTGAAGTAGTTTGATGTAGTTTTAAAGCTTAAAGTTTGAAGGTTTTGAAGGTATAGTAAAAGAAAAGAAAAAGAAAAAGAGAAAGACTGACAGATAGAAAGACAGACAGATAGATAGATAGATAGATAGACAGATAGATAGATAGAAAGAAAGGGTGTTTTAACATGTTGCCAGCATGTTTTAGCACATTGCTAACATGAATTAGCATGTTTTAACACATTGCTAGCAAGAAGTAGCACTTTGCTAGCATGGTTTAGCATTTTCCTAACATATTTTAACAAATTGCTAGCATTAATTAGCACATTGCTAGCATGTTTTAACACATTGCTAGCAAGAAGTAGCATGTATTAGCATGTTTAACACATTGCTAGCAAGAATATGCATGTTGCTGACATGTTTTAAAACATTCCTAACATGAATTAGCATGTTTTAACATATTGCTAGTAAGAAGTAGCACATTGCTAGCATGAATTAGCATGTTTAACATATTGCTAGCAAGAAGTAGCTCTTTGCTACAGAGCCAACGCCAGGGCTTGGTTTAACATTTTGTTAACATGTTTTAGCAAGTTGCTAGCATGAATTAGCATGTTCACCACATTGCTAGCAAGAAGTAGCTCTTTGCTACAGAGCTGGCGCCAGGGCATGGTTTAACATTTTGCTAACATGTTTTAGCAAGTGAATTAGCATGTTTCTAGCATGAATTAGCACACTGCTAGCATGTTTTAACACATTGCTAGCAAGAAGTAGCATGCTGTTAGCATAAATTAGCACATTGCTAGCAAGAATATGCATGTTGCTGACATGTTTTAAAACATTCCTAACATGAATTAGCATGTTTTAACATATTGCTAGCAAGAAGTAGCTCTTTGCTACAGAGCCAGTGCCAGGGCTTGGTTTAACATTTTGCTAACATGTTTTAGCAAGTTTGCTAGCATGAATTAGCATGTTTACCACATTGCCAGCAAGAAGTACCTCTTTGCTACAGAGCTGGCGTCAGGGCATGGTTTAGTTTTTGCTAACATGTTTTAGCAAGTGAATTAACATGTTTCTAGCATGAATTAGCACATTGCTAGCATGTTTTAACACATTGCTAGCAAGAAGTAGCATGTATTAGCATGTTTAGCACATTGCTAACAAGACTATGCATGTTGCTGACATGTTTTAAAACATTCCTAACATGAATTAGCATGTTTTAACATATTGCTAGTAAGAAGTAGCACGTTGCTAGCATGAATTAGCATATTTAACATATTGCTAGCAAGAAGTAGCTCTTTGCTACAGAGCCAACGCCAGGGCTTGGTTTAACATTTTGCTAACATGTTTTAGCAAGTTGCTAGCATGAATTAGCATGTTCACCACATTGCTAGCAAGAAGTAGCTCTTTGCTACAGAGCTGGCGCCAGGGCATGGTTTAACATTTTGCTAACATGTTTTAACAAGTGAATTAGCATGTTTCTAGCATGAATTAGCACATTGCTAGCATGTTTTAACACATTGCTAGCAAGAAGTAGCATGCTATTAGCATGAATTAGCACATTGCTAGCAAGAATATGCATGTTGCTGACATGTTTTAAAACATTCCTAACATGAATTAGCATGTTTTAACATATTGCTAGCAAGAAGTAGCTCTTTGCTACAGAGCCAGTGCCAGGGCTTGGTTTAACATTTTGCTAACATGTTTTATCAAGTTGCTAGCATGAATTAGCATGTTTACCACATTGCCAGCAAGAAGTACCTCTTTGCTACAGAGCTGGCGTCAGGGCATGGTTTAGCATTTTGCTAACATGTTTTAGCAAGTGAATTAACATGTTTCTAGCATGAATTAGCACATTGCTAGCATGTTTTAACACATTGCTAGTAAGAAGTAGCATTCTGCTAGCATGAATTAACATGTTTAGCACATTGCTAGCAAGAATATGCATATTGCTGACATGTTTTAAAACATTCCTAACATGAATTAGCATGTTTTAACATATTGCTAGTAAGAAGTAGCATGTTGCTAGCATGAATTAGCATGTTTAACATATTGCTAGCAAAAGAAGTAGCTCTTTGCTACAGAGCCAACGCCAGGGCTTGGTTTAACATTTTGCTAACATGTTTTAGCAAAATGCTAGCATGAATTAGCATGTTTACTACATTGCTAGCAAGAAGTAGCTCTTTGCTACAGAGCTGGCGCCAGGGCATGGTTTAGCATTTTGCTAACATGTTTTAGCAAGTGAATTAGCATGTTTCTACCATGAATTAGCACATTGCTGGCATGTTTAACACATTGCTAGTATGAATATGCATGTTGCTGGCATGTTTTAAAACATTCCTAACATGAATTAGCATGTTTTAACATGTTGCTCGCATGAATTAGCATGTTTTAACACATGAGCAGCATCTTATTTCGAAGGCTATCTGGGGGCATGTAACGAATTTCTAATCGCTTTTGAATGTGTGCTCGTGTTTGACTTTCACTTTTGCTTTCAAATTTGCTCGTGTTCAGCAGGGAATGAGGGCAGGAGAGGGGCACGGTAACTTGTGTCGGGGGGCATGGCCCGCGAATGCCCTGCCGCCCTTGGCACCGGCCTTGCTTTGCTAGTATGGTTTAGCATTTTGCTAACATGCAAGTTGCTAGCATGAATTAGCATGTTGCTTGCTAGTATATTTTAACACATTGCTAGCATGTCTTAAGGTAGTTGCTAGGCCTTGCTAGTGATCCTCTATTAGAGTTACTGCATAAACATTTTGCCCCGCTCACTGGAAGTCTATAGGACTTTGGAACCGTCTGAAGGTTTGGTGGTTTTAGCTTGATAGCAGTTTAAAAAGCAGTTCAGTATGTTGGCTGTCTCAAGAGAACTTAAGTCTATCACAGATCCTCTTCTAATGTTCCTCTGCATTAAGAAGAAACTGAAGACTCGTAGTGAGTGAAATCTCGTGATGAGTTTAAATATGCAAATCAAGCCTATAATTTTCTATGCCTTTATGTGTGTGTTTTAAGGTGAGGTGCAAATGTAAGTGTGAAAATGTACAGTAGAGTAAACACACACACCGAATAAGGCCGCAGATGTGTGGATGAGTGTGTTTTCCTCATGGGTGGGTGTGTGTGACCCTTGCCTGCAGGCTCGGTGGATTCTGGGGAACCGGTCTGCGAGTGTGTATGGTGTGTGTGTGTGTGTGAAGAACGCGTGCTGCCTCGCTCTCGCCGCCTCAGTGAGCAGGCCTAATGAAGCGAGGAGTGTGTCCGTAGGGCAGAATGGGCCTCGTGTTCCTACGCAACCAGGAGTCATGGGGAGGTGGTGAGACAGCGAAATGGGGCTACGGCTGCAGCTTCTCCTTTCTCGCTTTCCATAACAACACACACACTTCTGCTAACGCTAGCCCTCTATTGCCATTACCTTTCTTTATTTCTTGAGCTTTCTAGTCCAGTTTCCCTCTTTTTCTTGTAATGTCTCTCGGTCATTTGCATATTTTCTTAGATACTTAATTTGAACAAACTTCTAACTGTAAGTTATGCATGCATGATATCTCGCAACACCCTAATGAGCCCTATATAATGAACTATAATGAACACTCCAGAAACTGCATAGCAATGACCTAAAAAACACTCAGAACACCTTAGTGACTGGTTAGCAACTCCCTGGCAACCTCTAACAACATCCTGGCATTGTAGTGGTTTTTGTATGGGCAAATATCAATCATATTTTCTTATGAAAATCTAAAAGTGCTGTCAAAAACATTTAATAAATTAACTTTTTATTGACCAGGGTGAAGTGTTGTTATTGTTAACCAAAACTAAATGAAATAAAATTAATAAATAGATAAAACAATTAAAAAAAAAATAATATATATAAATATATATATATATATATATGTAAATACATACAGTAAATAAAAACTAAATGAATAAAGTAAAACAAAAAAAGTAAAGTAAAACAAATGAATAATTGCAAAAGTTATTACTAAAAATTACAAAATACATAACTAACTAATAAATTACTAAATATATAACTAACCAACTAATGTAAACCCCAAAAAATAAAATAAATAAATAAATAAAAATCAAAAAATCTAGTTAGTTGTCCTGGCAACTAACTCAAATAAAATAAGTTTAAGATGAAGTACTAAAATTACTAAAACTAAAATAAAAATAAATCTAATTCTAATAAAAAAGCCAAAACTAATAATATAATAATAATGTGTATATATTTATAATATATACACATTATTATTAATATTATAAATAAAAATAAATGTATAAAGTAAAAACAAAAAAAATAATGTAAAGTGAAACAAATTAATAATTGCAAAACTAAAATAAATTACTAAATATATAACTAACCAACTAACTTAAACCTAAAAAATAAATGAATAAAAATTTGAAATTTTGTCCTGGCAACTAACTGAAATAAAATAAGTTGAAGTTGAAGTACTAAAATTACTAAAACTAAAATAAAAAATAAAGCTAATTATAATAATAATAATAAAAAAAGGCCAAAACTAATAAAAATGACAAAAGCAGTACATACAAAAATTACTAAAACTTCAATTAAAATTAAAATAAAAACTGAAAATATAAAAATAAAATCCAAAATATTAATAAATACTATAATAGCTACTAAATAACACTGCCAGGATCATTTCCCAGAATGCAATGTTGTGTACCCAAGCCTCAAAATACCAGCGTGTCACAGTGTTTTCCATGCACTTCTTTTAATTTGACAGCATCTAATAAAACAAAGCATATGGCATGAGATGCTAAAAACAACAGCTTAAACATCCTTCTGATGCATGTCTATAATAGACCAACAATTAAACAACTGAAAAAGTTTAACTGGAATATATCGCGGTAATGTGCACATACATTCAGAACAATATTAGTTTTGTTTAATAATAGTTCAACATATTTGCTAGCTACTTGGTATCATGACAGTTTAACTGATACAGAAAAACACATTAAAAGAAAGATTTGCATTCAGTCAGTTGGTGTTTTTTAACAGTATTCAGTGATTTATCAATGGCTTCAGCCCACATCATAGACTCCCATATGCCTTGACTTCACACTCGAGTCTCAAGGGCTTTAGATCAGCATATGTGTCTCTCTCTCCTAAAGTCTGGTACAGTCTGAGAAGGTCAAGAAGTGACCCAGTAATGGCCAGTCTGTTGCATCATGATCCTTATGCTCCAGGCAAAGACCTTAAGGTTAGACGCCATATTGAATTTAACGCGGATGAAAACGAGGCTGTGAGGGACAGACTTACAGTCTTTACAATGGCAACTGTAGCTCCTAGATCATGTCATTTTCACAACTCTTTCACAACTTAGTAATATTGTTAGTAATATTTCAGGATGAACACTTACCGGACTGAAGCAACTCATGTTAAGATCATGTTCAAATATGATCGTCAGGCTTTTGAGGAAGGTTTATTAGTTCATCTCTCAATCATCATTGCATTATATGTTTTAAAACTACAGAGATTTAATCATAAAACTAAGCATTTAAATATCATCTTACTAAGACATATTACTGGCAGATATTGATATTTATATGCATTTTATGTAAGCAGTCTGTTATATACTGTTATAAAGATCTCACTGATTTACATTACAAGCATCGGAATTTCATTTTAATTTTTGTCCACACTGTGAAACCTGAATAAGTTGGCAAAACTCAAAAAATTTGCCTCAAAATTTTTAAGTTTAAGTAAGCAGAACTGGCAGATTTTTATTTTGTACTCATACATTTTAATTGTTCTTAACTTGAAATGTTTGAGTACACTAATTCATACATTTAACTTAAAATTATAATGTAACCTCAATGTAAACATTTTTATTAGTGAAACTAGCTAGCTATCAGTGTTGCCAAGTCCGTGGTTTTCCTGCTGAATTGGGCTAGTTTAACATGGTTACCGCTGGTTGTTTTTCATGTCCGCAGGTTGAAGCGACCCCAAATAACATGATATTTAGCCCCCGAATGCAAATTTTACCAGGGGAACCCCACCAAAAAACATGATTTTTACCGGGGGACACCCCCTAAAACAAGCTAATTCAAAAAATGCTAACTTGCTAATTTGCTAACATGTTAACATTAACATGGTATAGCACTTGCTGAATGAGTTTAGCAATATAAAGCATTTAACATACTTGCTCTCAAACCAAGCCGCATTCACCACTTGTCACCAAGATGGAAAAGCCTAAAGTATAGTTCACTTTTTACGCGTACGTGAGGGTCAGCGTACACAAATTTTGCCATCAGAAAAGTACGCGTGTACTGTACGCGCACCACTGGATTTTTGTAACCGCACGTACTTGTATGTGCAGGTTGCACATGTGCATTTAATATTTTTTTGCAGTAATTAGTTTATCCACAAGGTGGCAACCATTCCCTGGGGACATCGATTCACCAGGTAGTTGAAGAAAAACTGCATAAACAGAACAGACCAGAACGCATGCAAGCTACAGCGACAATGGAGGCCTATACAGACGAGAGATAGTGTGAAGAGGTTAGAAAGTAACCTCATTTGTACAACTCTAGCATGAAAGAATACAAAGATGTTTACATGGATTGTAACTCGTGGCGAGAGATTGCTCAAAACTGCGCATGCAAATGAAGTATACTTTGCCTGGCTGTGCATTTAACTGTGCGCCGTACACTAGCGTATGTGTAAAAAAAGGAAGTATACCCAGAGCTTAACTCTCCAAAAACCCACATTAACAGAAACTCTAATAAATTAAGAGTTAATCACTACTAAATCTCCCACTTAATATTAATCCTGCACAAAAAAAACTTTATATAACACTTAATTTTAACATTTGCTCTCCCTTTCGAGTGCCATGGGCAAAGCATGCTGGAAATAGAAATCCCAGCCCAATTTCAGTTAAACTTACTTCGTCTAAATTAAAAGAAATAAGTTCATAAAACTCAAAACAATGAAACAGCTCAGTTTACTCAAAATATATCAGTTCTGTGAACTTAAAAAAAAAGAGAAAGTGCTAAATACTCATAAAAGTTGATTTGACTGAACTCATTTCTTTCATTTCAGTTTGTCCTACTCAAACCAATTAATTATTTTGAGCGTTAGGGTTTACAATCAGCATCTGCACCAAATTGCTTTTTTTTGTTGCATTTTTGAGAGTCTGAGCTCCATATTATGAAATTTAATCATATTATATGAGCCATAAAAGCCTGATGTATCAAATATGATACAAAAACACATACAAACTTTATATATATATATATGCAATAACATTTTACTCTTTGTGTAACTGCGGATCACGGTTACAGTTAAAGGACAAAGTGTCACAGTGATCTATTCTTAGTGTACGGTGAGGCTCGGGCTGGGCAGGAGAAGGTGCGAGAACCTGGTGCCAGCTCCTACCGTGTTGGATCAAACCGTACCCAGCTGCGGGGCCGACGGGGCCCATCGGCCATCTGTCCCTGAGCATCAGCGCCGGGCACGGCCCTGAGATCAGCAGCGAGGGGCTGCTAACACTAATGCTGAATGGAGGGAGGGCTGTTTTCTGTTTCTCCTAGCAACCGTCACTTCTTTTACATGTTTTCTTTTTTTTGAGGGGTGCAGTATCCTTATGGCGGGTCCGTGCGGCCTCACTCGCTTTCACTGTCCTATTTATGGTAATGAGCCATCTGCCCTTTCTCTGATGCTTGCTTGGGTGGGGGGAGGTTTCTGTGACGGGACAGGCCAGAGGTGGCGGGACGTTCGGCACTGTATTGCTGGTCTCTTAGCACTTAGCAGACGGACTTGTTGATTCATTGGAAATGGAGGTAAATGGGCCATGACGCCGTGCTCGTTGTGTCCAGACCTATTCATTTATTTAACAGGAAACATTTAAAATGCAATTCATACAGACAATGACTTACACCTCTTTTATCAGGATTTTCACACTCGGAATTTCCATGACTGCTCCATAAATATTGTTTTGTTCATTTTTTTTTTTTTTTTGTGATGACTAGATAAAAGGTTTTAAAAGAGACTGTACTTACAAAGGGCTATTTTTAGCTGATTAAATATTTTACAGCTGAGCACAACTAAAAGTACGGAAGAGGATTAGAGCCAAGCAATAATAAAAAATAAAACCATCTCGAGATTAAACTCGTTAAATTTTGAGAATAAAGTCTAAATAAAATGTTGAGAATAAACACGCATTCAATCAGTGTCATATTCATTTCATACTGATGACATGACAGAGTTGGACCACTAGTCAAGCTTTCTTTCAATAACAAAGAAATATATACTATACTAACAATTTATTTCAACTTTTTTCTCGAAATTTAATGAGTTTTTTCTCGAAAAGTAATGACTTTATTCTCAAAATGTAATGAGTTTATTCCCAACATTTTATTTAGACTTTTTTCTCGAAATCTAATGTTTTTTTTCTCGAAACACAACTTTATTCTCAACATTGAATTTTTTTAGTGAAATTTAACGAGTTTAATCTCGCATTATAATGATTTTAATCTCGAGATGTTTTTTTTTATTTTTATTATTGCTTGGCCCTAATCCTCTTCTGTATAAAAGTGCATCTACTACTGTATCAAATTTGTTTTTATTATCTGTCATTTATGAGCCGTAACTCATTAAAAGTCTGATAGAGGTAATAATTATATATATGTATATTATTATTTAATGAGGAAATGTATATTATTACAGTACATGAATAATACTTATAATTGCAAAAAATATAATTGCATAAAAATATTATGTCAGACTACATTGTGTGTGTGACTTTTTTTTACCATTATAAATATTCTCAAAAAAAAAAAAAAAAAAATTGTTAAGCCATAACTCATTATTTTACCATTACAAATATTAAGACCTGTAGCCCCGCTTCTTTTCAGCGCTGCGCTCGGTTTGTATTTCCACAGCGATCTTACATATTTATGAATGAACCGCTCGTTTTAAAATCTTCCCGGCCTACTGACATTTGTTAAGACATCTGCTTTAAACATTACAATGCTCATGATAACTTTTCTTAACTCTACAACAAGTAAAATCCACTTCACCAGCTAATTATTCTTTGACAGCGATGCCATAGAAATGGACAGAGCTACCGCAAAAACGGAAGTTCATAGACAATAAAGATGGCGCCGCACACGTTTCTCTGGCGCATAAGGTCTATAAATAAATTTATATATTACATTATAAAAAGGTTAGTTCCAGTCCTTGATTCTGATTGGTCAATAGCTGTGATTTATTCACGCTAATTATTCACCCAGTGGTTTTATGTATCACCAAAGTCCCTTTAAGAAGTCATTTCACTCGCGGCCATCTTGAAACGCCTCTCGGACATGCAAGTGCAGCTTCTATCTCTTTGAATGGGGAAACATCAAATTCTCCAAAGCTGTTCACCAAGCTTTCGATTAAATTTCATATTTGAAATCACCAATGAAATCTGACAACAACTGTCTCATAAATTCTGTTTCTAAATACTCGAATCATGACAAAAAACGGTATTTTTAAGGCTGGATCAAGCTAATGCGCATGCGCAGTCCCAAATGCGCGTCTCTTGTGCCTCATTTCGGAGGCGCGCGTCTGACTGTTTCTATAGAAACCGGAGCTTCTAACGCCGCTGCAGTGATGCGATGACTTTACCAATCGGCGATTGGCTCTTATTTAGAAGGCGGGACTTATTCCGCCATATTGCGCGTTACACATTCAAAACAACACCCTTAGCAACGTAAACATATTCATCATCTGAAGCTTGTATTACCTGCATCTATATAACATTTTCCTTGAGGTCAGTCCTATTTTTTTAAATCCGTTTGAATGTCCGCTGCAATATATTGTCCTTTTGTTTCTCGTGCCCTGACACTGACAGCGCTAGTGTTCACAACAGTGTCGATCCTTTCAAAATAAAAGTCTTCGCTACTGACTAACTTACTCAAGTCTTTGCCACCATCTGACTTTTCCTAGTCTGTTTTTAGTTGATATCCATGAGATAACACATTCTGTTTGTTCACGGTCATAGACTATTTTTTCCAGCGGAAGGAAAGCTTTTAGTGATTTTACTTCATGAAAGTTGCATCGATATAATATATTTGCTTTAATATATGGAGTAACTGTTTTATAAAAACATATATATATATATATATATATATATATATATATATATATATATATATATATATATATAATGTTTTATAATTTTATAAATTATAATAGCATAAAATATATTAAAAAAACATTAGAAAAGCATTTTCACATACAATAATTTGAAAACTCCTCTTCTATAATGGATGTTTTAAATTTCTGTATAAAAGTAATTTTGTATATTTTAGGTAAAGTTTGTCCTTGTCATCATCTGAGACTTCCTTATTTGTCATTTTCTCAAATACAGAAGCAGAATCCTTCAGTAACAGCCTCTGACTCCAGCATGCACCCTGGCTGGAGCGTTGGCATGTGTGTGGGCTGCAGTATGACACACTCGCAGTGTGTCATGGGGAGGTGTGAAGGTAAACTGTGAGATCTCTTACCGCTCATGTGTATAATCTGAGTGTGTGATGTGGTGGTTATTTGTGGTAAATAAGTGTGTATCAGTGAAACCCGATTATCAATGAAGTTCGTTATCTAGATCAGTGGATTCTTCAGTATTGACATCAAAATGATGACCCAACGCTGTACCAGAATTGTGCAAAACTAAAGTTATTTTATAGAGACTGTACTTGCAAAAAGCTGTTTTTAACAAGTAAAATATTTAGAGCTGAGCAAAGCTAGAAAAACTATTAAAAATGAAAAAGCTAGAAAATTATATAAATATATACATAAACAAATGTACACAGTAAGATACTGTTTTCCATTGAAACAGTAATATACAGTAAAAACAATGCATTCTGGGTAATATTATTTGTCATTTTTGAGAAAGTAACCTATAGGATGCTTTCTCAAAAACGACAAATATTACCCAGAATGCATTGTTTTTACAGTATATTACTTCTGTATATTACAATGCATTCTGTATATTACATTGCATTCTTGGTAATATTATTTGTTGTTTTCGAGAAAGTAGCCTTTAGGCCTCTTTTCTTAAAATGACAAATATTACCCAGAATGCATTGTTTTATGGTATATTACTGTTTCAATGGAAAATGGTATTTTACTGTGTAAATTTGTTTAATATTTTTACAGTTATTTTTTTAGTGTGTGTGTGTATATATATATATATATATATATACAAACACACACATACACACATATAAATATTTATATATTTATTTATTTATAGTACCAGAATTGTATAAAATGCAAACAAATAAAAATATCAATTAAAATAAATATAAAAAATACCTAAAATATATAAAATACATGTATTAATGTCACCATGAATTGCATAGGCCCAACAGTTAGCAAAATTATTAACATTTTTTTTATGGGTAAATGACAAATAAAAAAGTCTAAGATTATGAAAGGAATCATTCCAAAGGATAATTATTTCATTTTTATTTGCTTATTTATTATTATTTAATTTGCTTTTATTATCTGCATATTTTTATTATATAATATTAAAATATATATAAAATTTATTTATATAAAAATATAAAAATGATGTTGTCTAATGAATTCAACGTGAGCAGAGGCAAAATGTCCTGATTTCTATCCTCACTAACAGCTCCTCTCAATGTTGTATGAGAAAGTCTCTTGGCGTCGTGCTGACGCTGAACTCATTACTATGGCAACTGATGTAGATCTACGGGATGTTGGCTATACTGAACAAACGGATCAGATTTCATCACTAGCAAATAACAATGTGGACAGTCAGTCCTAAACTCAAAAATGAGCGACAAATGTCATTGAGTGCAGTATATCACCTCTGTGCTCATTATAGTCACTTGTCAGTCAATACGTCATTTGGATCCGACAATCAGACAAGTCAGAACGCGTCTGTGAGCAGCTGTGCACACATTACTGATTGATTTCTGAAATACAATCAAATTAGTAAATATCAGTCCTGAGAAAAACCATCCTAAGCCGAGACGTCTGTCATGGTCCTCAGAGAAAACTAAAAACACATCACACTAGTCCATCTTCATTAAACAAAATGGCTTCTCTGGGAGTGAAAAGCACCTTTGTGTCTGTGTCGCCGCCACTAAGTGAAGCGACTGATGCTCATCTAATGGCTGAACATTACGAATACAACTTCAGCTATAAATATCCCAATCCCTGTTGAAATCTACAATGCTGAAACACATTGTTCATGTATGTTTAAAAGCTTTTTCACAGCATATGGAATGCTAAATTGTACTGAACTACTCTGAATGTCATTGGAATAAATAAATAAATTATTAGTTTTGAATGAGGAAGATTCTTTTGAAAGAAGTTAATGCTTTTATTTAGCAAGGATGCATTAAACTGATCAAAATAATCTTGAAAAACTATCACAATTTCCACAAAAACTGTTTTCAACATTGATAATAATCAGCAAATCATCATATTAAATGATTTCTGAAGGATCATGTGACACTGAAGACTGGAGTAATGATGCTGAAAATTCAGCTTTGATCACAGGAATAAATTACATTTTACTATATATTCACAAAGAAAACAGATATTTAAATTGTAAAAATATTCCACAAGTTTTAAAGAAGACTGTAATTTTTTAAAGTTTAAATTTACTGTAAAGCAAATGTACTGTACGAAACGTTTTTTATTTTATACAATATTTTACAAAATAATTTTTACTCTAAAATTGCTTTAAAATCAATGCCATAAGTCTAACCAAGTTGTGTTCCGAATTTGAAGTTGATATCACAAAAATTAAAGTTCCCACGAGATTTTGTTTAGGCGCTATACCAAAAATAGCCACCGGGTGTCATCCATATTCCATCTGATGCGTTCTCCTGTAACAAATTAATAAATTCCTGTCACAGTATCACTTCTATCACAAAACAGTCGCCAAACGTGGAACCGTGAGTCTCAGACCTTTCCGACGATATGCTTTTTGTCAAGATTAAAAAAAGTTTTGATTATAAAATATTTTAAATAAATTTTGTAATATGAAACGTGACACCGCCCACTAGGGGGAGGAGCCAGCTAAAAGGATTTAAAGTACCATTTCCATGGTAATGCCATGTCCAATTTCAAAACGGTTTTCACAGGCTGAATTTTGAATTTCGATTGATTACTAAAATATGTGATAGGCAATAAAAAAAGAGTGCTAGCGGGACGGCGGCAGTTAAAGTGTCCACATACTTTTTTGCCGTCACTGTATATCTGTTGTTTTTAAGAGGGGAACGACCTCTCAGAGCGGATCAATAACTGCATCAGACTCGACATATACACTAGACGTGTTTAAAATGAAGTCTCAGATGTTCACAGAGGAACACAGTGAAGGTGGAGGGACAAAGAAGAGCCGTTTAGGGTTACATAAAGTCAGGTTTGGGGTAAAAACATTAGATTAAGCCGAGTAAAAACACGCTGTCCGAAGAAGTCGATAACTGTGTCAGTACTGGTTTGAGTGCAATGGCAGACAGATAGCATCACAAGGGCATGTGATTTTTACATGATACGGTTGTCATGGCAGCGGCCTAGATCACACTCAGCGAGCTAGAGGGAAAAAGACGATTAAGGCCAAGAAAAAATACATTCTGACCACTGACGGCATATTGTATAATAGGTTCAGCTATTTGTTAGTACGTTACTATGTTCTGAGTGGTTGCTAGGTGGTAGTCAAAGTCAAAAGAGCCCAAATCTCTGGATATTCTGGTTTATCATCTCTTGGGAGAAAATATAAATCTGATATGGTTTAAAACATTATTTCTCATGGTAGGTCACGTGATAAGGGCAACATGGCGAATGTAGTACGTACAGATTACATTCATACTATATATAACATATTTTCTTAGCGGTTGTGAAGTAATGTTTTTGTTTCTGAATTGAGACTTTTATTTTGAAAGATTCTGTTGATTCTTCTGTCAAGTAAAGAGTGCCTGAGAAAAACGTGTTGTCCCGATTCAGTATCTGCGGGGAGATGAGGTGTTGTCAGGCTATATGTAAGTGTCATTATTAGAACGTTATTTTCGTAAATTGTTACGAAATAAAAAAAAAAGTCTCTTACCTCAGAAAAACGATCTGTCAGACAATTGCGCGCGCAAATGCGGCGGCGCGCGCTGTGTATCGCTTCAATAAAACAAAATTAATTACGAGTACGCAACGTCGTAGTTACGTTAACAATAAGTGATTTATGAAATTAAGTGCCAATAATTTACGTAATTTGTACTTCGGGTGTTAGCCTGGGAAGGATTTGCATTCAGGTTCAGTGTTCATATTATGTTTCATTAACAGTTCATTTTAATATTGTGTATTCACCATAAACTGTTGTTTCTGTAACCCCATAACACCACTTAACTTTCACTTTGTGTTGTTTTTGTATATTTAAAAAAAAAAAAATGACTGTGGTGGCTCATACCAACTTACTAACTTTAGACTATTGTTTTAACAAAAGTAAGTTTGGGACTGATGTTTAATAGCCTTACTTTATACTGTTTATACAGTCATATTCTTACAATTTATGTGTATGTTAAGTGGGATGGTAGGCTAATTGTATGTGTGTCAACCATTTATGTAAAATAAATTTGTATGTATATAATTTTTTAGGAATTAGGTCAAATTTCGGGAAAATGTGAGAACCACTGGTTAAGAAAAGCACTAGGACAAAAACAACAACAAACCTTTATTCTCAGTATTTTTTTAATAAACCTGGCATTGTATATTATATATTTTGTTGGCTCTTTAACAAACTGCTTTTGTTCCGCTTTTGTAAGTCGCTTGGTATAAAAGCATCTGCTAAATGCATTAATGTCAATGTATTTCGTGTGTAGCAAAAATGTTTTGTGAGTTACACAACAACAGTTCAAGCTCAGCATTATGTCTTTGTTCAAATCATTATCCATAAGAATTAGCGAAAGTAGCGATGCCTGCAAACACCACAAAAAATATGATATTTAGACATTCAAATGAGCCTTCGAGACAGTAGCACTATTGATTAAAACTATTAAAAAACATTTCCATTAATTAAAATACAGCTGAAATAAAATAAAATAAAGATGAAAAATAAAATTAGAAATGTTGCAAGTACAAAAATTACTAAAACTGAAATAAAAATATATTAAAGCTAAATAGAAAAACTATTAAAAATGTTAACAGCACATAAAAAATAAAATTATAAATTATAATGAAAATAAAAATATATACCTATTTCAAAATATCAATAAATACTATAATAGTAGTATATAAATAATAATAAACACTAGCTACTACTTTCAACTCAAGGTCAAGGGTTTTATTCCCAAGGAACACATCCTGATCAAATGTATCTTGAACTAAGAAGCAACAATTATTGCAATTATCGCTCGCCGGTAAAACACGGTGCAAAAAAGCAACACCAAGGTCATGTAGTAAAAAATACCTGAATGCACAATAAAATAGTCTGACAAATGTGTCAATTCAATACATTCATTCAAAAGTTCTATGGCTGAAAGTTAAAAGAGAGTTTTTGCAGTCGTTTTGAATGGAACTGAGAGGCACCAACCTCAGTCAAAGAAATCTCAGTAGATCAGGAGGTGTATTATAGTCTTGCAAAAGTGAGCAGCCTCAGTCCTGGCCTTGACAACAAGCAGTTTCGGTTCCTTTAGCGCCAACCATAGGGAACTGTGCATTTGTTCAACAGTTGATGTGAGCGACATGCCACATCCTGCTTCACACACACAAACACAAGCAGCTTCCTGTCACTGGCAGCACCAGCTGGAGTTCACTGATAGCCACTCTGTGTGTGCCACACCCTCACACGGGTGCTTTCAGCAAGAATTAACAATATTCTGTGACAGCAGGTACACATTTATGCATAAAGCACTAACTGGTTTGTTGTGAAATATATTCAAAATCTAATCAAAGGTTTCGGTTTATGATCAGCTGGTATATTATGTGCACAAGAGCTGAGTTTAGAAGGAAGAACGTTATGGCAAATTTAGGAACGCTTTCCAATAGACAACATTAGCACAAATACATTGATCATGGAATTTTTTTCCTGAAAAGTTTTAGTTGCACATTCGTCATTTTTTGGCCTTTATTGTGACAGGACAGTAAGTTGACAGGAAGCGAAGTTGTAGAGAGAGGGTGGGATGGGATCGGGAAAGGTTCACGAGACGGTGTTGTGCCGAATTTTGACCCCCTGCCAAATTGCCCCCCCCCCCCCCCCCCCCCCCCCCCCCCCCCCCCCTTTGTTAAAGTTGCTACCTGATTGCCTAATCTTAACCCCACCCCTAATCCTAACCCCTCCCCCACAGCTACTCTTAAACCTACCAATACTAGGGGGGTAATAATCTGGCAGGGGGTCGAAATTCGGCACAACACCGGGACTCGGGATGCCCGAAACGCAAAGTTATTTTAATGTTAATTGTTTCAGAATGTTCAGAGAACAGTCAAAAAATGTTCCCATAATGTCTGCAAAATGATGAAATGGAAAATGTTTTTTTTTTAAAACATTTAAAAAACTGGATGTTCAGAGAACATCTTTAGAACATCTAACATTCTTAGAACATATTTTAATTTGCTGGGTTCTGCCCCATATTCGAGGAACACTTAAAATATAATAATATATATATATTATAATATATATAATATAATAATAATATAAAAACTCTGAAAAATCTAAAGGAACTTGATAAAAGGTCAAGAGCTCAACCTAAAGCAAACACTAATCACCATAATGGCGACTTCAATGAATTGCCATTTATTTATTCCACTTCCTGTCTTTGAAAAGGTTTGATAAAAGTATATATAAAAAGATTCAAATTCCAGTTCAACTTCTTGTGTGTTGTGGTCAATTCAATTCAAATTCACACCCATTAGAGGGAGCAAATTCTTCAATTTTGAATTTAGCACAAAGAAAATGGCAGATTGCTAATGGTAATTTTATCCAATCCATTTAATAAATGTGTTTATTGTTTAATTATTATTCATAAAAACTTAATAAATGCATTAAACATATTAATAAATGTTCATTTTAAATCAAGCAATGCAGTAATTTTTAAACAATAGTTGAGTTAAATAAAACTACCCAGCAGGTTGGGTCAACATTTAACCCAACTGCTGGGTTAAAACAACCCAATTGCTGGGTTTATTCACACTCAAAAAAAATGATACTTTGGATTTACTTAACTTTTTTATGTCATCAGAGTTATGTTGCATTTAATTAACATTATTTATTTCAGTAAACTTAAGTTTATTACATAAGGTTAATTCAATGCCATTTAGTTGAATCAGGTTAACATTCTTAATTTGTCCAAAACTATTACATTCAATTATCCTAAAATTAATATCAAACAAAAATTAAAATAAGTAATCCAGTTTAATTGATTAGGTTATTTAGTGAATGCATTCAAGAACAATTTTTACAACTTTTACATTATTTAAGAATAATTACTCTGTAAAGACTTTTATTGTTAGGCCTTAGTCAAGATGGTTTTGTTACATCCATGGCATACCCATAGTAGTTGTTTTTTATAATTAAAACAACTTTAATTCTTGTTAGCTGGTCCTCAACCCAAGCACAAGTGCATTTTCTCATCTTGCTAAAAAATGCTTAAAATAACACTTTATTTCAACATTTACTCTCTCAGTTCAGCCCCTTTGCATGATGAAACATGTTATTTCAATATGAAAACATCAAGTTAAGTCAAAGAGTAACTGTTTCAAGTCAATTTAACATGAATCAATCACATTTAAACCAGAAACCTAAAACAATGGTGTTGAATCAAAATGAATTGTTTAAATAAAGTGAACAGAATCAAAAATCTTTTTTGAGTGCATTTTCAACCCAACTTGGGCTGTTTTTAACCCAGCATTTTTTAGAGCGGCTATTGGAGTCTGCAACCAGAATATCAAGGAGAACTCTTGAACTCCTTTCACTTGTGCCAATAAGAAACTACACAGAACAAAAGCACATATATATGGGCAAAAATTATAGCTGTTCTTCATTTGACTAGTTTGTTTGACTTCATTTGTCATGTCTAGTTGGTCTGTTGTGATACAGTGGTCTGCAGGGTCATCTAGTGGCCAAACTTTAGAACAACAAGCCAGTTTACAAGGTCAGAAATAGTTAATCCAATCTGTAATATTTTGTTTTAATAAATTGAGTTAATTGAGTCTATGATTATTTAATGATTTTTTTTTTTAGGTGGTTGTCATTGAAAATGTTATGCCATATATTAATAGACCAACAATTATTAGCTTATCTTGTTTATAATGTTACTTGTTGCACAACTAAATTGATCTTTAAAAGATTTATTCATTGTAAAGACACCAAGGCCAAACATTTAGTTCTGTCAATTTGTTGTTGATCAAGTTCAAACATCAACAAACATGTTTTTTTTTAATATGAAGATTGTTGCATTATTAATTTCTCTCAAAACATACAGTAAATGGTTTAATTTTGCGATTGTAAATTACTGCTAAATAACCATCACCTGCTGTGCAAGTGGGGCACAAATGACTGCAACATTAATATTTAATCATTTATGAATAATAAAATTACCATTAGCAATCTGCCATTTTCTTTCTCACATAAGGGTTGTGCTAAATTCACAATTGAAGAATTTGCTCCCTCTAATGGGTGTGAATTTGAATTGAATTGACCACAACACACAAGAAGTCTTTTTTCATATACTTTTATCAAACCTTTTCAAATAACAAATGGGCATTATCATTGTTAAACACAGCTACAATAAATACAAGGAGCATACAATTTTTTTTTAAACAAATTTCAAGTAATTTAGAGGTTTTTAAGGCACAGGTTGCTTTCAGGATTATTACAGAATTTGAATCTGAGTGACAGAAAATGATATATAATAAATGGCAATTCAAAACAAATCAACAAGGTAATGCATTCTGGGAAATGAAGTGTTCTTTTGAAAATGTTTCATTTGGAGTCACCATTATGATGATCAGTGTTCCCTTTAGTTGCGCTTTTGACCTTTTACTTTTGTCTTCTCTGGCTGCTGTAACAGTGTGTTTATACAACACATTTCATTCAGACATCAAGAATATGAATCTCAACAATGGTGAAAATCAACAAAAAGCTTCATGCTGCAATGTATGCTGGGTGCCAGCGTAGTACAAAACTCCTAGCATGCATTGTGTGGCATGAATAAATGATGCAGCTGAACTGTCCTATTATTTCCTTTAATTTTTACTATTTGCTTGTATTGTTGCTGTTGTTTTCCTGGTGACTTTTTAGTAGCTTGTTTTATGATGTTCAGAGCTAAATATTGAATATTCTGTTGAGGTTTGTCGTATGATGAGTGTCTAAATGTGTTTCAATGCATTTCTGTTCACCTTTTCACAGTACTGATGCATTACAGTGATCTTCCTATCACAGCAGCTTTATTAACATGTAAATCATCAATTTACATAAAAACATCAAAACTATTTTATGACACTCATTTAAATGTCATAAACATTTGTTTTCCCTTCAATTTCTTTCTGTAACAACATACAAGTGCCTTTAGTAAAACACTATTGCAATTGGTGAAAGAGAATTAACTTAAATCTAGAGTCAAGAGCACATCTCGTTGAAACACTGATCAACATAATGGCGACTTCAAACGAATTAACCATCAACATTATCTAGAGCTAAACCAGTTAATTCTCAATGTGTGTTAATTATCTTGTGTTTCTGTTATCTTCTTTCCTTCAGTGATTCTGCTTGTTAACAAGCTTATTAAGGCTGAGATTACTCTATATATAATGCTCTTGCTCTTGGCTGACATGTGGCATTGCTTTGGCCTGCTTGTGCTCCTGATCTGGCAAACCGGAACGGAGCGCCAGAGTGCATCATTCCACACGGCATGTGAGCCGGATCATCATTCCACGCGTGTCAGGTGTGGGCCGGATCTGGGCCGACACAATGTTGCTATCTGGGTCGTAAGCCGAGGTTGAAACTATTGTGCCAAACGTTTTCTACGATCTACTTAAGCTTACATTGCTTTTGGGAAATGCAACCCAGAATGAGAACTACACTCTTCTTCTTTGTCTTGTCATAAATGACCTTCTAACCAGCTGTAACTTGTTAAATTCAAAGAAAAACATGCTTGTCTTCATACTCAGACCACTGTTTTGGTCAAAAATGGAAAACACCTCCTGCCTACAACAACATTGTATGCTCATTATTCAAAGGTGATTCTTATAGATTGTACAAAAATGACATCAGATTATTTTAGTTTATGCACTAAATATGAAAGATCTTAAAAATGTGTTAATCTAAAGACTAAATTAGTTTTGTAGACAAATATAAATAGGCTATATATATGTGGATGAAGATGCACCTCATGACATTGCATCATTTATTAGACTAACAAACTAACTTTCTAATGTTTTTATATATACATAAAATAAAAATATATATTATTGTACTGTATATATCCATATTTAATATTATATATCATATATAATAACATTTCTATATCAAAATATGCCTTTGCCATCATTTTACAATGTTTCTGCCACATAACAAAACATAGTACTATTTTTTATCGTGGTATTTTGGACATGTTAGGCCTATCATGCTGTTATTCTGTATACCATGGTACACCGGCTTCAGTGTCATAGTTTAGTGTATGTCACTATCATGGCACATTGGTGCCACCATGGTACTGAATGCTTACCATTTTCATGTACCATGGTATTTACTATAGTATATAATATGGTAATACTATGGTATTACCATGGTACTTTTTGTAAGAGGAAAATCTACTGTGATTGGTCGTGTGCAGCGCCATGTGGTTGTATATGGGAGTGTGTGAGTGTGTATGTGTAAGTGTGTGTGAGTGTGTGTGTAAATGGCTCCTCCTGCCACTGAAAATCGAAATCGGAGCTCTCGGACCGGAGCGCCTGGACAGTAAAACCTCTTCTCCGGAGCCCAGACCAAGCAGATTCTCAGTGCAATGCACTTTAGGCTTTTATTTACATTTCCCGAGCTCAGCACAGTGTAAGGATACAGAGGAAAGGGCTGCAGCGGTGTGTGTTTTAACCAGAAACCCGTCAAATGAACTCCGTCAGAGCGACTAACCGCAGACCCCGGCGAGTGTCGAGGCCGCGCCCGGTACCGCCGGACAGAAACAACGCAGAAAGGGGTGAATATATCTACAACAAACACTAACTTGGCCTTGATTCACATCAGTCCCTCTCCTTTTAGAAGGCTTGTGTAGATTCCAGCAGCATTCGTGTGGTGATGTTGTATTTTGAGGTTATTTGTGTTAATGTTCATTCGTCAGGAAACACCGAGGCTTCTGATCTCCCCGCAGGCCGCGCTTTGTTCAACGGGGCTTGATTTGCTCTCCTGTCTACTATAAACCCAATTTAACGTGTACATTTTGACAATGTATGTTTCAGAATGAACTAGTCTTGATTTTTGGTCTGACTAGTCTAAATGGTGGCACCGACGATTATATATTTGTGAGAAATGGCAGCGGTCAGTTGTTTTACAGCCCTGTGATGGTTAGCATCTGCTGTTAGCAGCATAACAGCTAAGCCAACAAATTATAGCACAAACCTGAGTAAATGCCACTATCACAACCATTATTTATTAGATTATAGCTTAAACTCTTTAATTCGGGCATTTGCAGTGAATACACTTAATAGAACCAGAAGCACCATGGTAATGCCATGGTATTTTTCGAAATACCGCTGTACATGAATATGTTTTCTTTTAGTATCGTAATATACACCCGTTTACTATAGTGTTTGGACTTGTACCATGGTAATTTCCTTTACAAAGACGTACTGTGGCAGTACCATGGTACAGTGATGGTGTGTGTCAAATGATAATACCATGGTACACTAATATATGCCGTGGTACTGAAATTTGTGTAATATGGATTTCCAGGGAACTTCCATGAATACTTTGGTAGTACCATGGTGCAAGAAAGTAGATGTAAAACATACTTTTGTATTACCACAGTATGTCTAAAAACAATGTCACAGAGACATGTTCAATGGTAGCAGCGTAGTATTCTTGAAGTATCATGTAAATACCATGGTATTTGTTAAGTGTACCGCAGTATTACCTTATGATACCATCAAAGCACAATGATTCCATTATAATACTCAATTTGTAAGGTCTATATCAAAGTTCAACACTACTGTTTTGGCTATTTACCATGGTAATTTGTTGTTATGGGTGTACCATGGTGTACTTCGAAGTATGTAAACTATGAGTAAATGCATTTACAGAAAAGTACTGTGGCAGTACACATGATGCTCCAATGTACTTCCAGGTGCACCATAGTAAATGTCCAAAAACATGGTATTACTTTTGCAAAGGCTTCCTGTTTACTTTTTTTCCTTTGGTTTAATTAGTCAGCTGTGTTGGATGTTGTAAACTTGACGCCCACATTGATTTGTTTATTGTTGTTGGGGGTTGATTGGCTTTTTGATGAGTTGTAATGACTAGTAAACAGTTTTGGTTGATAGTTGGGTCATGAGCCCTTCTGATTAACAGTGTTGTGTTGCATGTAATCATTGATTGGTTATATTATGGTTATGACAGATTAACTGCCAGGTTGGTTGACCATCCAAATGCTTTCAAAGGTTGTCCAAACTCTGATGAACCTCTAGTCCTTTTGGCCACCCAGTCCAACAGCTGTAATAGTTTGGTAATTTGCCATGCAAATCTAACAGCAGGACACCTTGTTTGGGATTCAGGCAATCAAACTCGAGAGCTGGTTGTACTAACCACATCTTAACTTCTAATTAGAGTGTTGTCATGGGACTAGAGCGAGACTGAAATTGAAGGATGGTTTCAGCACATAGAGCAGCTCTGGGTATGTAAATGAATGGCTGTCAGCTTATGGGAATGTTCTGTAATCGAGGTTGTGAGACAGGTGTTGCATTGAAAACATGCTTTAAACGGCCTTCTTCATGCTGTTGTTGAGTTGAGCTACATTTTGGTTAAGATGAGAATGTCATTTCATATGTACAATATACGCTGCCCGGCCCAAAACAAGTCGCTGTTTGCATTTAAATAGGCAAATGCATTTTTATTGCAGTGATTATTATGTTTCTACCATGTAATATGTTTGGCAACAGTTCTTCTAACCCCAATTGATGGA
This sequence comes from Ctenopharyngodon idella, assembly GCF_019924925.1. NCBI lineage: Eukaryota > Metazoa > Chordata > Actinopteri > Cypriniformes > Xenocyprididae > Ctenopharyngodon > Ctenopharyngodon idella. The sequence goes on from NC_067232.1 coordinate 22,493,376, forward strand.
GTGTGTAGCTTTTCATTTCTTAAACAACCATGTAGGAAGACACATCATGGCCATATTCAGCTTTCAGGATGACGATGTCAAGATTCATCAGGCTTAAATTGTGAAAGAATGGTTGGGAGAGATCATTTTCACACATGGATTGCATCTCTGAGTCCAGATCTTGAATTCATTGAAAGTTTTTGGGATGTGCTGGAGGAGACTTTACAGAGTGCTCACCTCTTGCATTGTCAATACAAGATCTTGACCAATTTTTGCTCTAGTTCTCTGTAACAGTTTTGGTACTAGAGCAAAAACTGTTGAATGAAGTACGTCCCATTTTGTCTCGTCCATTAGTCTATCATCGCAGTTTCTTATTCAATCGCACATTTAAATACGGTTGTCAATCCAGAAACTTTGCAGTGTACTTGGCAGCATGAAAAACTAAACTACTCAGATTGTAAATGGGTAATAAACAAAAAGCAAGAGCCCTCCTTTTAAAATCACGAAACTTATCATTTTCATTTTGGGTGAACTATGCACAATGCATATTCGATACAATATTGTTGCATTTTTGTATTGCGATATATTGTGACACGATATATTGTTACACCCCTACTGAAAATACAATGCATTGAAATGCAAGCACTGGTAATGCTATGCATTGTTTTTTTTCAGTTAGTGCAATTCAACAAGATTACATTAGACATTAGTTATTATTTTACTTCCATATCCTTGTTCTAGGTTTGCTTTGCTTGTTTGTGGTGCTGCAATTTGGCCAAATATTTTGTGATTATATATCAATATGACTGTAAAATAATAAGAATTATTATTGTTATTTATTATGATTATTATTACTAAATAATATGAATAAACTCAATATTACTATTGGAAAAAATAGAGAATTTAATAGAATATTCTCTTACAATACTACTGTACAATTACAATACTAATATTTATGTCTTAAAGGTGCAATATGTAAGATATTTGCAGTAAAATATCCAAAAACCACTAGGCCAGTGTTGTATATTTTGTTCACTTGAGTACTTACAATATCCCAAATGTTTGCAACTAACTAAGTGTTTTAACTAAGGCTCCGGGACGTGTGAGGAGTCGCCTGTCAATTGCGTTATACCCGCGTTACCTCGGTTTCCGGTTTTATTTTGTAGAAACCATGGAAACACCAAAGACGCTTTAATTTATTACATGTTTTATTAGACAAGGGAACAACTGTTTTGATATATTTATAGACAGAAAACGAATTATTGTTATATAGCTCAGCACGTTTAGTCTTATGGTTTAAATCTAATTTTCTTGATTTTTTGCGAGTACCATGCTTTACCACGCCTCAGAGGAAAACACTATTTTGTGAAGCAGCTAACATAGCATAATCAGATGCAGCTTTATTTTTAGTAACAATAATACAGCATTTTCTCATCATACAATACGTTTTAAAATTAATTGCATGTCATTTATCAACACAAGCATGTTTTTTAGTCTTTGTTTTCAGTTGAAGAATAAACGGATATTTGTAACGCGCCTTCCATTCAATAAATCGCAATAAGCTTTGTGCTTTGTTACTTTTGATATTAAACAAAGTCTCATCTTTCAAATTTTGTCAGTTTTTGCGAAATTCTAGGGGTGGGCATTGACACACATTTCACGATTTGATTTCAGTTCACAAGCTTGCAACTCGATTCATTTCTGTTTCAATTCAATTCTTTTTAACGTTAGTTAATAAAAATCCAGCTGTTCATTGTTAATGTTAGTTCACAGTGCATTAACTAACGTAAACAAATACAACTCTTGATTTTAATAATGTATTAGTTAATGCTGAAAATGCTGTAGAAGTGCAGTTCATTATTAGTTCATGTTAACTAATGTAGTTAACTAATGGTAACTTAATATTAATACCGTTTTGGCGCTCTTCAATGTGGCGTGACAGATGTAGCGCCTCAGTTCAAGAGAAGTGGCAGTGCGAAGAGCACGTAAACCAATCATCTTTTCTGCTTTACTACTAGTTAAAGCAGAAAATAAATGTGAATGCACATCAGAAGGTATTTTGAAAGATATCATACAACTTACTAAAATACATATTATTCTCAATCAGTTTAAACCGTGGAAAAACGTCAGCTGGTAAACAATGTCACGTAATGTTAGATTTACCTCAGAAAAGCCATTCAATGCCCATAGCTTGATATTCAGCTAGAATAGTTAGCTAGAGAGGAACATTTTGCTAAATATATGCACTATATTTCATATTCATTATATTTTTACTTAACATGTTATGTAATGTAAGTTTGAATAAATCCGGCAACGAAAATAGCTATCATTTAAATGTTTATATTTCAAAAAATAAATTGGTTTAGAAACAGAATTATCTCAGTTATTATTATAACATTATTATAAAAACTTCGTTAATTGATGAATCTCACACTTGTGAATCAAAATCAAGTGAAATTTGTGTCAATACCCAGCCCTAATAATCACACAAACCATATTGCAATTTTGCTTTTATTTTGATTATTTTTGCAGCCCTAGCTTTCCCATTTTTCCTCCGCATTGGCAGAGTCTTCTATAAATGTGGCAACAGGTGGCATGATATAATGTAGCTCAGTCCTAATGTCCCATAATTCCCATATCTTACCACCATAAACCAAAACATTGAGATGATTAACAGAAGGTCTTCTCATAGCAGGTGCTTCACCTTCTAGAGTACTTCCTGGAAAAGCTGAATTTACTGTCATGGTAAAACTCTAGGTCTAGGATGTATGTTTTTTGTCAGATGTTTATTGCATTGGTGGTGTTCTGCAGTTCGTCCCGAACACATCTTTGGGTTTGTGAGTAATAGCAATGATGCTACAGGAACTCTCATGTTAAGGTGAGTCTGGCACATATTTTTATTTGGTCGGCTCCACTGGGGCACTGCAAGGGAATGTTTGGAAATAAGCTGGAATGTATCTTTCTTACGAAAACTGGGTCAAACGGCAGAGCTTTAAAACAGGATGGGCCAGAATTGGACTGAGAAATACCCATAACTTAGAGGATCTATGTGGTGTTTAGTAACAGCGAGGTTTGCAACCGGCGTTCATGATTTCTTACTTAAATTGGGGCTTGGTGACTACTAGTTAGATGTTTCTTCTGTTTCCCAGTGGTAATCTTTTGTGTTTCCACTGTTGTTCGATTCCTAGGGAATGCATGAACTGATCAAATGTATAGTTTCAATGCAATAAATGTTTATCAATAACCTTAATTTCCACACAAACTCGTAACAATGATGACTTTGCTGATGAACTGCTGCTGTAATGAACCAGTGAAGCTCACAAGCTTCATTAAGTCAAATACCTTGAGCTGATAACATCTAAATCCCATTCACCATCTATTCATGTGTGTCCTGTAGGGAGTCATGTATGTCTTTGAAGATTAGTGGCTGTAGTTTGAAAAGAATATTAATGAAAGGTGGGGCGATCCAGTATTGTGATTCAGATGTTACAGATTGTTTAAACGCTATTCAGTGAAGCTTAACATGCTGTCAGGCGTACTCCCAGCGTGAGACTTTCTCAAGAAAATGGACTTTGATAGAAGCTCTTTTAGTCAGTAGGTTAAGTGGGATTTATTTGTTTACTCTCTTTTTTCCTTCTGGTTTTGGATGAATGGATTGAAATGATAAAATGTGGCTCAAATAGATAAAAGCAACAAATTATTTTATTAAAATCAAATTGGCTTTTGAATTGGCCAAAATTTCACTAGCTTTGTGTGAGATTTTGTTTATGTCTAGTCTCATGACCTGTGCATTATTTTTTTAGCACCTTTTCAGCACTGATCATGTGATATCCGAGCGATATTTTGGAAAAAATATTAGACCATTCACAGCATTTGATAGCAATCATAAACGTTAACCTGGTGTGTATGGCTCTGTTTGGCAAACAGGTACGCTATGTATAGTGGGCGTCCATACGGGTTTTGCACAAAAGATTAACATGACGGCACATGCTAGTGGATGAGTTGAATCAACTCCACAGCAACTACATAAATTTCAGAAACGTCTAAAAGTTGTAACTTCTTCCTGAGTCTCTCCATCAGTGTCGACTCCGGTTTGAACAATGTAAGGCTGAAAACTTTCGTTATTTTGGCTGCATGAGATTCTCCAGCTTTGTTGTTGTTGAGCAACCGAAGCGTGAGCTGTTAAAGCTCCACCCTTTTCTGGAAAGGGGGCCGGGAGCAGCAGCTCATTTGCATTTAAAGGGACACACACAAAAACGGCGTGTTTTTGCTCACACCCAAATAGGGGCAAATTTGACAAGCTATAATAAATGATCTGTGGGGTATTTTGAGCTGAAACTTCACAGACACATTCTGGGGATCTTATATTACATCTTGTGAAAAGTGGTATAATAGGTCCCCTTTAAATTTGATGAAAAATCTACATTTCTTATTATGTAGTCTCTTAATTTATTTGAGGACTTCAAATGACATGGTAATGATAAATAAATTATAAAAATGTTGTTTTAAATACTTTATAGATGCTGTGCAAGTGTGCAGGACACCGCAATAATTATTCAATAATAACGTTTCCACAGAATGAAAACACTTTTTAAATGCCTGAGTGTGGATGATCTTTGTTTGGAGACAACATGCTGTCTGTTGTGTTAAACTAGTTGATGGGACACCGTGTTTGTAGTGGTTACTGGACTAGTAGCCCTGGAGAGCCCCCGGTGCAACCAGAGCAACAGCGCTGCGTTAGCAGGATGTGTCTCATTCACGGATGATCCTCCGTGCAGAATGGCATCCTACTCACCTGAAGGTAAACTAGACTTACTACAGATTATAATGCTTTATTAATAACATCCTCCCACAACGTGCTGATAAAGAGCGTGTCATGTTTGGTGGCAATCCAGTGGTAATGTTGGTGCTAATTTGAAATGTGGCATTTGGATGACCATGACTGTGACTTTCACCATTTGATGCCTCTGAGGGATCTTTAATCAGCAGTTTCACTAGAAATGTTAGTGGTTAATATTAGTATCGCTTTAGAAAACCGCCTAAAGCGCCTGTCGTGTTTATTATTGAACCACACTGCATGTATGTTAGCTACAGATTTGAGATGTCGGCCTGTCTTGGTGTTATTGATGAGAATGATACTAAATTTGAGTGAATTGCTTTGTATCTCAATCCTGACCTTTGTCCCGACGCTCATCTCAGTATATTGAGTTTCAAGTGCCGCTGTTGGGTTTGTAGGCTGCTAATAGCTGATAGTTAAACAGCATGTTTATTGTCTAAATGCACTTAAGGGCTGAAAACTGAACTTGGCAATCCACAGTGCAAATTTAGAAATGCATTATGTAGTGATGTAAATCTGTGCTAACTGAGGTTTTTGTAGGTTTTGGGTGGTTGTTACTTTTTGCTTAAATGCAGCTTTACAGAGCCTGACTTTTGAATACTGGTATAAAGTCTTGAATGCATGAGGCAGTTACGTTCATTAGGGTTTTATGTTGCATCTATGTTGTTAAACTGTATTGTATTATTTTAGTGTCGAGTATGTTATCATGATGGTGTTTTGCACCTTTTATTAGTATTTACCTCAACTTCAGGAAAGAACACTTGTGAACTTTGATTCATCATGTGACTTTCTCTTTACCACCTGTGTTTTTAAGGTGCTTGTCATTTTATTTTAATGGTCAAAAGACAAAACCATTTAATAAGTTGGTATATTTCTGTCAATAAGTGCAGTTACTTATAATATTACATTGTTTGTTTATTGGAAATTTGACAGAAAAGCACTGAGTTTGAACTGATATCTAAAATTATTTAAAAGCTTTATTTAACAACAGTAATGTGCAAAAACCAACATTTTTATATGGAGAATGTCTAAATATTCTACTATTAGAATATTTAATACCATGCTGAATTTACCGACGGCTTTAGTGATTATAAAATAAGCGCTCTTTAATTGCTTTCTGTGTAATTCAGTCACAATTTGAAGAAAAGCTTTTGTTTTTCATGAGACTTTATCACTTTAGACTATTTTTCCATATATTAGGGAGTGGAAATGGCTAATAAGTGCTCCTCTGCTGCCATCTACTGGTTATATTGGTAATTTCATGTCTTTTTTTTTAAATAAGTTTGTTTGCCACAAAGCATTAGTTTTCCTTCATCTTTTAGTTTTACAAATCACATTAAAAATAACATTAAAATTAAAGCTTTGAAGTGCTGGAAAAAGTGTGAACCACTTTAAAAAGTCCTTAAAGTGCTTTAATTTCACTCTTAAAAGTTTGCATGAACCCTGAAATTAATAATTTGAACTATTTGCCTATTTCTGTGACCATGGTTACAGTAAGCTAGGGGTGTAACGGTACACAAAACTGACAATTTGGTACCTAGCTCGGTTTTGAGGTCACGGTTCGGTACAGCAGGGGGAGAAAACTAAACAAATTGCTTTAAAAATAAATAAACAGTAGTTTACTGAACAAATTGTTTCTCTGTCTTTAAATGAATTTAAAAGTTTCTTAAGGATAATTAAAATGATCTCTGCTAATGCTGTAAACTATATAGGGAGCCCCTACTTGCTATATTACTGTAATAATATATTACTTTCACATTGCTATAATAATAATAAAGGTTCAGAGCCCAAACTATTAGCCTAAATACAGTTGCTCCTTATTTTTAGATATAATAATCAACACTCAAATAACAAATTGTATGCAAACTACCTCATGTAAACTGCACATTTTTGGCATTAACTTCTAAATCTGATTATAAAATTATGTTTTTTACTCTAATTCGTTGTAGAAATATAATCATTTACACAGTGGCTGTCATGTTCATGACCGATTTATTTAAACATACATTAAATAATCAAGACATCACTAACAAGTTAAGTAATGAATATGTAGGCTAATACAGTTCATATATTTAGCAAAAGAGTTCATTTCTCTGACAAACTAACAAGCTGTGGACTCGCCTGAGGTAAATGCTATGTGACAGTGTTTACAAGCTGATTTATTGATGTTTTTCCGTCATTGAAACACTGATTGAGCAATTACATTAGATATTATACATTTCAGTAAGTTGTACTGTATCTTTCAATATACCTTCAGATGTTCATTCTTGTTTATTCTGTAACTAGTATTAAATAGGAAGAGATGATCACATACACTCGCGCTCCGCGCTGCTGGTTGAAATGAGGCGCCTGTACAGTGATCTGTCACGCCACATTAAAGAGCATCAAAACGGCATTTATTGTTTGAGTTTCGTGGTGGTTAGGCTACAACACTGTATTCGTCATGTAGATCCAGTGGGCCAGGGCAGGGCAACACTCTGTAGTAACAGTATCGCGTGATCGAGATCGGTACGTGAGAGCCTATTCTGTGCTCGTGCTGCAGTTCAGTGTTTATTATTGTCTGAGCCGAAAACTGGTCCACGCTTTGCAGCTCAAATGAGTAACACAGTTTCGTTCTGCTTCGGTTTCGTTTGCCGTTTGATGTTTACGTGCAACAGAAATGGCAACTCTTATCAGTTGGGCAATGTGGTGGTTGCACCAGTGTGACTTCTAACAAAATTTAGTCTGCAGGAAAAAAAGTTGCAGTCTGGAGCCCTGCAATGAAATATGCATTTTTTTTTTAAATGTAAATTTAAGTCGAATCTGTTAAAGATTTGATTTTACTGTAAAATGACCCTAGAAATATTTTGCAAATCCAGTAGGCCAAGCTCTTTCTTGAAAATGCATATTGAACACTGGTACTCAACCAATTACTGTTACTCAGATTGATGTTTGCATTTTTGATAAGGCGCATTTTTGTGTCCGATATTCATAAGACAGTCTGTCAACAGAGATTTAATTAAATCACGAGTCTTCTGCTATAATTTTTCCTGTTTTCCCAGAGTTGTTGAGGTGTAGGATGCTGGATTTTTCTTGGTTTCTGAGCTGTCTGTTGTCTTCATGATTTGAGGAACCTCTTTTATATGTCATATTATAGCACATGATGTGGTCTAGAGACTTATTTGCTGCATGACATTGTGATGATATGGGTTTGAAACCCCTTGTTAGTCTAATCATCCGTTTGATGTGATTACTGTTAAATGTTTTGCTTTCGATTTCTTCACAACAGCAGTTAGTTTCACTTTCAGTTCGGGGGAAACCTCATTTTGTGAGATTAAAGACGTGAAGGAAGCCCGAAGAGGCCCGTCCAAACGTCTTCAGCAGTCTAACAAACACTCAAGTCTTCACCCACTGCTTCGTTCAAAGTTATTATCAGGGTTTGAAGACATGATATCAAAATTAAACCTGTTTACTGTCTCTGTTTTTCTTGCTAAAGTCAATAAAGCCGAGCGCTTGGAGACTAATATAACTTGATGCTGATTAGTCATTTGTGGCATTCTGCAGTCTGCATTTTTGTAATGACTGCTAAACTGTATAATTGACAGATCAAGTTTCATGTCTCTTGTTCTCTTTTGATGGAGCTGAATTGTTTCTATTCCAATCAGTCTCTTGCAATCTCTTGTTGCAGCTTTGTGCAATAAAGTACTTGAACTTGAACTTTCATTTTTTTCTGCTGTACAAGTCAATGCTAGAATTGAAGAATAAATGGAGATGCTGCAGAGATGCTGTCCTGTATGTGACCACCTTCTGTATGTGACCTCCATCAGATGGGGAGGGTTACCATAGCAATGACCATTGAGAATATTACTGCAATATTGTGCTGTTGCAAGTGAGTGTATTGTCAGATGTGCCCTTTAGAGATCCCATCAATTATGAAGCGCTTTCTCCTGAGAATTTGGACAATTAAAGGACTAGTTCACCCAAAAATCAGCATTTACTCAGCCTCTTCTTCAACCAAAACTGTATGACTTGTGGGGAACGCAGAAAGAGATGTTTAGTAGAATGTTCATGTTGGGTTTTCTCCTCGTACAGTGGAAGTAGATGGTGACCACAGCTGTTAGACTCCAAAAACAACAAAATTCATAGAAAAATTCTGCGCGACTTGTGCACTATATCCCAAGAAAGACTTGAATACAAGTCAACGTTCTTTTTGGTCTTTTATTTCAGAATCTGAATTAGGGGTATGCATAAATAGTCGAATATTCGATATGTAATTAATATTCGAAAAAAAAAAAAAATATTATTCGAATTTTACTATGTTGCTTTGCTGGCCGTGAATGCATTGAATCCATGATAAATCCTAAGCACTAAAACTCGCAGTTATAACTAAATGCTCCGGGTGGCGCTGTGGAGCTCGTTTAACAAGTTAATTTTATTTGATCATCACAATGTTGTCGTCTGCCTCGCGAAGTTTGGAATTACAAATCTTACGAAATGGAATTACTTTTGATCAAATTAATTAATGAAACCGAGTTATCATAATATCACCACCATATTGAGAAAGCACATGAAATCAAAACACCCGTTGAATGAGGAAAGACAGCTGTCCATCACTGCATTCATGACAGGTAAGCGCCGCTGTACCCCAAGTGAGCCGAGAAGATAACATCTGATAGCAAAATGATTTTGAGACATATGCTTCCTTTAAGTTTCATCGAGGGAGACATATTTGCGAACAGAAAACACAAAGTGCTGCTGTTAGAAACTTGGCTTAGCATACCTATCTTTGTGTTTCTGCAACGTCTGTCAGTGCAGTGTGTTTTCTCACCCGACCATGTGGATGTTATTGTTTTCTCAACTTGAACATGTGAAACAATATGAAAACGATAACCATATACTGACTCGAGTGTATTATGTAAGTTCTGTACGATAACTGGCGCTGTCTGCTTTATTAGCGTTTTTCCTGTTCGTGCTGCTTGAGCTTAAATGCTTTTGTTCTTTTTATATATTTTGCACATATTGTTTAAAGCTTTGAACTAAAAGAAAAGCTTAAGATATAATGTAAGCTTGTTGTGTATATTGCCTAATCGTAAGCTTGTTCAGAAATGGTTACAAAATCTTGATGAATTAAAAAAAAAAAAAAAAAAAAAAGTCCTTCTCGTTTAACGTCATTTAAATAAACGAATATTTGAATATTCGTTTTTTACGAGCTCAAATATTCAAATACAGTATTTTGGAAAAATGCCCATCCCTAATCTGAATAGAAGTTTTGTTTTTTTGTGCTGCCAAGAGTACCAACAGCCACTTACACTCTGCAAAGTTTCTGAAGTGACGTTCACATATAAATGCGGGACATTGCAGTATTTACAAAGTGATAGCCATAGCAATGTATGTATGGGAAATATGATATGCCAAAAAATAGATGTGCATCAAGCAATATAAATGCAGACTAAGAGATTTAATAGAAAAATATTCTTTTTTTTTTTATTAAAAGTATTTATGAAATGCTTTTGCAATTATTTGTAAATGAATGACTTGTAAATTTTATAATCTTGTAAATCTATCAGATACCGGATTACCGGAAATTAACAGGGCTTGAAAATTAATAGAATTTGAGATATGGGTGCAAAAATGCCCCTGTATGAATTCTTGTTTTCAGTATTTATAATATATGATATAGTTAAGCAATATCATATGAGCAAGACTGCTGTTTTCCCTAAATATCAGCACGATTGCAAATGTGATGTTGATTTTACACCACGGTTCAGTAAACAAGAAGTCAATATTAAGTGACTTAACTTTTAGACACAGTATTGTGATCCATTTCGTCAACAAAAATAGTTTCAAACAATGCATCTCCAAGCTAAACACAGCGGCGTTTCGCTGATAATTGAATCTGCCTTTTTGAACAAATCGGGCGAGTCAATGATTCAATGACTCATTCATAAAGACAGTCACTTGCTTCGTTCCTGAATGAATCAGTCGTTTTGAATGAATGATTCCATGACAAAGACGGTGACATGCTGCCACCTACTAGTTTATAAATATAAATTTAAGAATTTGTATTTTAATAAGGTTAGAAAAAAATGACCTTAAAAAGGTTAAAAAAAGACCCTGGAAATCAATTGAAGGAGTCAAATGTCACCCTGTAATGGGAAGGTTCATTTCTGTCATTGATCAGAATGGTGCTCCTAAATTTTTTTTTAAATCCTAAAAAGAAATGTAAGCGTAGAGCCCTGATGGATGCATACTTTAATTATAGTATGTCATAATTTTTCCCATTCAGTCTTTGATGCTTTTATTATGTGGGATGCTCTAATTCTAAGTTTACACACTGTATATAGAACAGATGGTTTGTAAAAGCACAACATATGTTTTGTACGCTGGTAAATGACGTGTTTGCAAAAGTGTCCACCTTGTCACACATATGTTTGACCATCAGCATAAAATTTGCATTTTTGTCTTCTAACCAAGAAGTTGGCATAAGATGCAGTTTAAGTGTGAAGTATGTCTTCACATTTCTTTGAGTCAGTCAGACTAAAAAATATTGAGATCACCATATTTATTTTAGTAACTAGGCTAATACCGCTGTGTGATGTCTACTGTTACCTATTTCTGAATGAACTTGGCTTTTATGTTCTATCAGCATTCTCTGAAATGAATCTAACGTTTCTATTTGAAGAGGTGCCGTTCGACCCGCTGGAGTCTGGAGAGGAAATACGGTATGTGTTTGGGCTGCGGCAGCGGGGCGGCTCCGTCTCGGGTTTCAGGAGTGTCATTAAAGGGATGCCGCATGGCTAATTCACCCCGGATGGGTGTTATGGCCGGCCCGTTCAACCTCTGCCTCTTTTGACCCGCGTTTGGCGTCACCTGCTCCGTTAGCTACAGCTGCCGAGGAGATCAGCCTTGTGTTTTTTTTTGGAGGAGGTCACGGCCTCTCCGCGGCTTTCCTTCCCAACTGTTTTGGCACTGCCTTACAAATGTGTCGTACGGTGCCTTAATGAGATTTCAATATGCTGTTAAACTCTGAAGTCCAAGTTGTTCCACCTTTTGCTGATCTGAGCGTTTATCTCTGGAAGTGTGTCAGGACGAGGACCGCAGTGTCCTTAATCTTTCATTTGCCTTGAATTATTATTGTTTGAGCTGCAATCGCCACATTCAAAGACACTTTGGATGTCTGATTACAGGGAAAACATGAGTTATGCAAATATTGACTATTCATTGGTGTCTTAGATGTGTTTGAGTGCAGAGGAAATACATTCTGGAGCATTGAGGCAAGACTCTGGGAATTGATTTGGTAGGGTGCATGCTGTTTGTCTTTATTCCTAATGATAGTCTTATACTAGAGAAAGAACACAGCTGATTTTTCTTGATGTGTGGAGCAGCTTTTCGGATTTTGGATGATTATTACCCTGGCTGTATGTGATCATTGTGCCTGCCATTGTTTGGAAAGTTAGAGTTTTACCTCAGTTCGCACATTTTCAAGTGCTAAAAGTATGTTGATGAGGCTATTTATTGTTAGAAGAAAAAAAAAAAATAGATTTCCCACTGAATCTTCAATGCTTTATTATCTGGGATGATCTACCCTAATTTTGCATGATATATACAGTAGGAGAGATAGTTTGTAGGGGTGTGATGAGACGGTTAGCTCACGAGATTGAGAACGAGACAAGATTTTTACACAGTATTTTTAAGAAATCCTCAATGATGAAATGCATGACTAGAAAAATAGTCATTTGAAATGTTTTAACTAATCATCTTGTAATGAATGTCGTTTCAGTTCTACTTTCTGATCATATGCAGTAAAAGACAACAATACTCAAGCATTGTAAAAGGTTTTGCCACAAACTCAACTGACTGGCTTTCAAAATGCGGGTTATTGAAATCATGTTTGAATGCATGCTCACGTTTTACTTCCACTTTCGCAGTCACACATACTCAGTGAATAGGGAGCAGCAGTGCTGAGCGCGAATTCTACAAGATAAGACCTTTATCAGACTCTTAGGCTCTGTTGCGCAACGAATCCTCCGCCATGGTCTCGTCAGTCATCTCGTCACTTACTGTCGTCATGTGATCAGTGAACTCTGATCCCTGCTGCACTACGTACGACTCTTCTGCTCCTGTTGGATGAGCTGGATGGGATTGAAGTGACCGTTATCCAACTGAATTAAATGGTTTTTATTTCTATAAACGGTGGACAGTGGAGGCTAATGTAAACGTAGCGGTGGCATATTCTATCTTAATTTCACCCTCACACTCATGGCAATATCACGAGACAGCTTTTCACCTCGACGAGAAATCTCGTCAAATTTTAATCTCACGAGATCTCATCACACCCCTAATAGATTGTGAATTAAATGCCACTCAGGCTTCAGTCAAGAAATGTATTTAAAAAAAATTGTATAATTTGCAAATATTATTTTGTCTATCGATGATATGAGCAGTTTTTCCTAAAAACATGACTGTCAAGTTAGAGATTTGCTTTTATGTGCATGAATTCCCACTTTATGCGTGTGCTTGGAACTTTATTTATTTATTTATTTTTTATCCAGTGTGACCTTTCGGTGTTATTTAGGTTTATTAATATGCTATATTATTAAGAAACAAGTTTTTTTTTTTTTTGTTTTTTTTTTTTAATGAACTGTAGATTTACATTTTTTATTTTTTACAGATGAGGCAGATCCTGCCGAGATGGTTGCAGAAGAATCCGGTCAAGGCGCTCAAAATAGTCCGTACCAACTTCGAAGAAAATCTCTGTTACCGAAGAGAACAGCTTGTCCAACAAAGACCAACATGGAGGTGTGTAAAAGCTGCTCAACATCAAATTAGCATGTTAGGAAGCAATTTTGAAGTGTAGTATGCATAAAAAGTGTTTGCAATATTAATTTAGGCAGCAGTTTTAATGCAATCTGTTTCCCATTTTTAATTGTTCTGCATTCTATTTTTATGGCTAAAATAGTCTTTATTAATCAAAAAGCATGTCTGATTTATTACAATAATGAAGCTTATACAGCAGTTTTATTTTTCTCAAATTCTTTGTTTTCGGTTTAAATTTTTCTGATTGTGTTTTAATCATTTATTACATTTTAATAATCTTAAAATGTGTCTAACCAATTGAATTCATAAAAGGTTTTCTTTTTTACAATAAAAGGGCCCTGTGGAATGTTTTATTTTTCGCTTTAATATTCACAGACACTAGTCCGTATCGCAATTCAGCCTTATTTTTGATTAATTCATCGAAAATTTGCCAAATTCCATGACGTTCCACATTATACTGTTAATTCCGTTTTTAAGACTGGATTCTGCGGTTCCCTTCGGGTTTTCTGCATGAAATAAAAAGAGTTGAGCATGAATGTTTTGTATGTGCCATAACTAACAGGTGAAAACTCTTCTTTGTTCAAAGGGTGCTTCCACGTCAACAACAGAAAACTTTGGGCATCGGGCAAAACGTGCCAGAGTGTCGGGAAAATCACAAGATTTACCTGGTAATGGACATTAGACTTGATGTTGCCTACAGTTGATATCAGCTTTAGATGACTTTTCATTAACGCTGGTTCTCTTCCGCTCCAGTCCCCGGCGGAGCAGTACCTGCAGGTCAAGCTTCCCGACGAGGTGGTCCTAAAATCTTCTCCTATCTGTTGGAGCAGGACCTGTGTCGAGCGGCCTGTGTGTGTAAACGTTTTAGTGAACTAGCCAACGACCCCATCCTCTGGTAAGTTAGGTATTTGGACTAAAGTGTATGTGTTTTTTTGGTTTTCTCAATCAACAAATCAGCCTTTTTAGCCAAAAAGATTAAAAATGTTTAGAGAGAAAAAAATGTTTTTGGAGAAAACATTGACAAAACATTGAACCTTCTAGGGGTTCCTATCATGGGATCATTAATTTTTATTTATTTTATTTTGATCAAATTTTATTAAACAAACAGCTCGTAAACATACTTTATGACTAGAAAAAAAATCATTTAAAACATTATATTGGCATTCAAATGGTTCTTTAAAATTGATCTATCTTATATTGAACCTTTTTTTTTAAGAGTGTAGTGTTTTTGTAAGTGTCACTGATCTCGATTCTTCTCATCTGGTCTGCAGGAAGAGACTCTACATGGAGGTTTTCGAGTACACACGTCCCATGATGCACCCCGAGTCTGGGAAGTTCTACCAGATCAACCCAGAGGAGTATGAACAGCCCAATCCCTGGAAGGAGAGCTTTCAGCAACTGGTACTGATCCCCATTTATGATGTGTTTTGAACTAAAAATCATAATTTAGTATTTAGAGCTTTTTTCCATGCTCTGTCTGACCTTTTACAATTAAATGGGCTATTTTTGTCATTCTCATTTGACTGCAAATGCTTGCGTATTGTGTATATAATAGCCTCAGAGCAAGCACAACAGTACTAATCTGAGAATGAGTGATTTAGTCTTTTCCCTCTGAACCCAAAAGCGGACAGATGGTGTCGTAATGTGATAATTAGGGAGATCTTGACATGTCAGTAATCATTAGTTTCATCACTGAGCTTTATGAGAGCATATTACTGACTGACGGATCGCTGACCTTTGTGTTTGCAGTATAAAGGTGCTCATGTGAAGCCTGGCTTCGCAGAACATTTCTACAGTAACCCGGCCAGATACAAGGGACGAGAAAACATGCTGGTGAGTCCTGTAGATGGATTCTATGGTTTGTTTATTCATTGTATGGATGTTGTTAAGCATCAGGCATCAACAAGTTGCTGGCTGCAGTTCACTTAACGGCCACCGGTGTCGCTAATAACAAGTGTTTCTGAATTCTACATATCGCCTCTTTAATATTCAGTGCTAAGAGTTTGTTCAAATAACTGCTTCAAATGTGTCTCAGTCTTTATTTTGTAATTTCGAGTCAAAATGATTTTTGTAATTTTGCAACTCTTTCCTCAGTATTATGACACCATTGAAGACGCTCTGGGAGGGGTTCAGGAAGCCCATTTTGACGGTTTGATATTTGTCCACTCTGGGATCTACACAGATGAATGGATCTACATCGAGTCGCCCATCACAATGATTGGTGCTGGTATGAGAATATATGTGAATATTTTCTGTTTAAAAGTTTGGGGTCAATAAGATTTCTTAATCTTCTTGAAAGAAGTCTCTGCTCACCAGGGCTTCATTTATTTGACACAGTAAAAACAGTAATATTGTGAAATATTATTACAATTTATAATAACTGTTTTTTATGTGAATATATTGTAAATTGTCATTTATTCCTGTAATCAAAGCTGAATTTTCAGCATCATTACTCCAGTCTTCAGTGTCACATGATCCTTCAGAAATCATTCTAATATGATGATTTGCTGCTCAAGAAACATTTCTGATTATCATCAATGTTGAAAACAGTCGTGCTGCTTCATATTTGTGTGGAAACTGATTTTTCAGGATTATTTCATAAATAGAAAGTTTAAAAGAACAACTTTATAAATGTCTTTACTGTCACTTTTGATCAATTTAATGCATCTTTGCAGAATATAAGTATTAATTTCATAAAAATTATTGACTCAAAACCAAATGATAGTGAGATTTTCTTCTGTATAACCTAAATATTAATCTTACATGTGCTTTTGCAGCTCCAGGGAAAGTAGCGGATAAAGTCATCATCGAGAACACTAGAGATTCAACGTTTGTGTTCATGGAGGGATCAGAGGACGCGTATGTAGGATATATGACAATAAAGGTGAGTTTCTTCATATGCGGTCTTCAGTAAAAGGTTCAATGGTTCACCTAAATATGAAGATCCTGTAATCATTTGCTCACCTCATGTCGTTCCAAACCTGTATGTTCTTCATGCACGGGAAAACAAAAAGGTGTTTTTGTAACAGATGTGCATTATCTGTTGCAGTTCAATCCTGATGACAAATCAGCTCAACATCACAACGCTCATCACTGCCTGGAGATCACCGTCAACTGCAGCCCCATCATTGACCACTGCATCATCCGCAGTACCTGCACAGGTGACCGCAGATTGCTTCTTTCTTTTCTCTCCATTTATATCAAGGTTTTACTATCGTCATAGTACGCTGTACCCTGTACATAAGTACAATCTTACTTCGAAACTTCTCGCAGAGCAAGAAAACATACAATGTGCAAAAATTAACAAACAGTTAAAGGGTTAGTTCACCCAAAAATGAAAATTCTGTCATTAATTACTCACCCTCATGTCGTTCCACAGACCTTCGTTCATCTTTGGAACACAAATTAAGATATTTTTGATGAAATCTGAAAGGTTTCTGTCCCTCCATAGAGATCCAATGCAACTACCACTTTTAAAGGGTTAGTTCACCCAAAAATGAAATTTCTGTCATTAATTACTCGCCCTCATGTCGTTCCACACCGTAAGACCTTCGTTCATCTCCAGAACACAAATTCAGATTTTTTGTAATAAAATCTGATGGCTCAGTGAGGCCTCCAATAACAGCAAAAAATTAACACTTACAATGCACAGAAAGCTACTAAAGACATATTTAAAACAGTTCATGTGACTGCAGTGGTTCAATCTTCATGTTATGAAGTGGCGAGAATACTTTTTGTGCGGCAAAAAAACAAAATAACGACTTTATTATTCAACAATATCTAGTGATGGACGATTTCAAAACACTGCTTCATGAAGCTTTACGAATCTTGTGTTTCGAATCAGTGGTTCAGAGCGCGTATCAAACTGCCAAAGTCACGTGAACTATTGAAATTTTGAAACACTTATGATGTAACGAAGCCTTGTTGACTGAAATCACATGACTTTGGCAGTTTGATACACGCTCCGAACCACTGATTCGAAGCAAAAGATTCGTAAAGCTTCGAAGCTTCATGAAGCAGTGTTTTGAAATAGCACATCACTAGATATTGTTGAATAAATTCGTTTTGTTTTTTTTTTTTGTTTGTTTTTTTTGCACAAACAAAGCGCTTGTGTCACTTCATAAAATTGAGGTTAAACCACTGGAGTTACTACTTTTCTGGGGCTTGAAAGTGGTAGTTCATCAAAAAGATCTTAATTTGTGTTCCGAAGATGAACAAAGGTTTTAAGGGTGTGGAACAGCTCGAGGGTAAAATTTTTATTTTTGGGTGAACTAACCCTTTAATTTTACATAGACAATAGACTTAAAAACCACATGAATGCAATAAACATGTAAAGTTTATATATAGTGCTGTATCTACAAGAATGTATAATTTATGTCTTTAAAATATACTTACTACTAGAGCTGCATGATTATGAGTAAATTGAGAATCACTATTTTTAAAAAAAAATAGAAATCACGATTCTCCCACGATTCTGAACAGACAACTAAAACAAAACGTCATTTACTAGAGGTTCTGACAAAATGTCAATTGCTGAAGACTGTTTAAAAAATATTTAATTTAAATTCATTCTTTTTTTAAAAAGAAATCGGTTTGAATGAATGATTCAATGACTCACTCATAATGACTCCTTGTTTTATTACTGGATCAATCAGTGTTTTGGAACAAATCTGGTGAATGAGTGATTCAGTGACGAATTTATTTATCTTTTAAATAGTCTCCACCTACTGGTGTAACGATGTAATTGATACAATCTGTATTTGAAGCATCAAGTTACTTTCAAAAAGTTTGATCGCAACAGTAGACATCAGTGTTTATATCCGAACTATATATATAAACTTTTACCCCAGTACTTCTGTGATCATTTGAATGATTGTAACACACAAATAATGATACTGTGTGGTTGAAAAGACTGTTTGTGAAGTTGTTTCATACTCATACATGACAACTGCTCTCTCTGGGTCAGCAGCAGCACCAACGCAGATCTGAATCGGTGTGATCATACTTGTCAAAGGTTTAATAGACATAGCTGAATCTTTAGGAATAAAATCGCATGGGTGTTTTGAATTGAGATTGATTAATCATGCAGCTTTACTTACTACTACCACTACTCATAATAATATATTGCACGTTTGTTGTAGTGCTCAATAGTGAGTGTCTAGAAGTCAAGCATCGTCATTACTGTGGCTCATAATTGTGGTTAGGTATTTAAATCAGCACGTGTTTTGCGTTCCACTGCACTGCTTATTAATTGCTTTTCCTGAGTAAACAAAACATGCATATGACCTCAAATCATGTGTATTTAGAGATTTTTGAGTTGCGTTTGTATTTCTGAACCCGTCCGCTGAGTGTCTGATGGTGACGGCCGTGTGTTATCTGTGTGCAGTGGGCTCTGCAGTGTGTGTCAGTGGCCAGGGAGCGTCACCCACCATCAAACACTGTAACATCAGTGACTGTGAGAATGTAGGGCTCTATATCACGGACCACGCACAGGTAATATGAAACTCTGTCCCCAGTATACCGTTAGATTGGTCCTCTGTAGCAGATGAATCACGCCGTCGCTCTCTCCGTTTGCTCTGCAGGGCATTTACGAAGACAACGAGATATCCAATAATGCTCTAGCGGGGATCTGGGTGAAAAACCACGGCAATCCCATCATCAGACGGAACCACATCCATCACGGCAGAGATGTCGGGGTGTTCACGTTTGACCATGGCATGGTAAAAACGCTTTGTGTCTCTGCTCACCGTGTTTGTGTCTGTGAGTTAAGAGTCTTAGTGGTTGTGTGTTTTTCTCTTAATCATCCACGGGCTGATATTAAACATACAGAGTCATGAGGGATATTCAGAATTAAACCAAACATTTTTAACATTTTTATATTATTTATTAATATAATTTAAATATATTTTTTTTAAGTTTTCCTTTTATTTTTAGTTTTCCTGCTGTTATTAGTAGTTTATGCGCTTTGTCAATTTCTTTTTAGCTTTTTTTTTTTTTTTTTTTTTTTTTTTTTTTTTTTTTTTTTTGGTACTTCAACTTATTTTATTTCAGTTAGTTGACAAGGAAACACTTCTAAAAAAAAAAAAAAAATTAAACTCAAGTTTATCATCTAATATTTATATTTAATTTCAGCTCGATTTTCAATTAATGAATTTTTTTTTGTTATTTTAGTTATTTATATACTATTAAAAATATTTTGAATTGGCTTTTATTTTATATTTTCAGTTGTCATTTAAATTTTAGTTGATTTGCGTTTGTCATTTTTATTAGTTTTTTAGTTTTTCTATTTAGCTTTTATTTATTTGTGTTATTTGCATTTGTCATTTATTGGTATTTTAGTATTTCTTTTTAGCTTTAATTTATTTTTAATTTCTGTTTTAGTTTAGTACTTCAGCTCAGTTAGTTGCCAAGGCAACATTTCTATTTTTTGTTTTTGTTTTTTAAATTCAAGTTTATCATCTAATATTTAAATTTTATTTCAACTCTATTTTCAAATAATACAATTTTTTGTTATTTTAGTTATTTATATACTATACAGTATTCATTAATATTTTGAATTGGCTTTTATTTTATATTTTCAGTTTTCACTTAAATTTTAGTTTGTTATTTGCGTTTGTCATTTTTATTAGTTTTGTTTAGTATTTCTATTTAGTTTTAATTTTTTTTTTTTTTTGACTCGCATTCTAAATTATGATGTATTACATGCAATAAAGTATATACTGCATTCCACATACTTATTATTATTGTGTTTTAAATAGTATAGAAAATGATAACCGTTATAAACTGTTCATTTTTGCCTTTTTTTGCTAAAAATATCCTTGTTTTGTAGTTTACAGAAAACTTGTATACTTGCACAGCATACTGCATTTCAAGTAAGAGTAGTATGTAACTCTGAACCTGGCAAAAACACTGATGCGAGTCTGGTTTTCGTGACTCTCTGGCTCCCTCTGCAGGGCTACTTTGAAAGCTGCAACATCCACAGGAACCGGATAGCAGGTTTCGAGGTGAAGGCGTATGCTAACCCTACAGTAGTGCGCTGCGAGATCCATCACGGACAGACGGGCGGCATCTACGTGCACGAGAAGGGCCGAGGCCAGTTCATCGAGAACAAGATCTATGCAAACAACTTTGCGGGTGTGTGGATTACCTCAAACAGCGACCCCACGATCAGGTGATTAATAGACATAAGTATATGATTTCTGCAGTCTAATCATATCAGTACATACTGCGTTATCTGTATAGTGCAAAATGACAACCTCTCGTCTGATCAATCGCAGGGGTAACGCCATATTTAATGGCAACCAGGGTGGTGTTTACATATTCGGCGACGGCCGAGGTCTCATCGAAGGGAACGACATCTATGGCAACGCTTTAGCTGGAATCCAGATCCGGACCAACAGCTGCCCGATTGTCCGGCACAATAAGATCCACGACGGACAGCATGGAGGCATTTATGTGGTGAGTGAACAGACGAAAACACATTATAATTCACAAACTTATTTTGTTAGATGTAAAAAGTCCCACTGAGATTTTCTCTGATGTTGGTTG
Source organism: Ctenopharyngodon idella (assembly GCF_019924925.1). Taxonomy (NCBI): domain Eukaryota; kingdom Metazoa; phylum Chordata; class Actinopteri; order Cypriniformes; family Xenocyprididae; genus Ctenopharyngodon; species Ctenopharyngodon idella. The sequence continues at coordinate 22,514,536 of NC_067232.1, forward strand.
ATGGTCACATGACACATGTAATCTTTTTTAGGAAATGTTTTATTTTGATATTTTATAAAAACAGTAATATTGCAAAATATTATTACATATATTATGGTCGCACTTTAGATTAGGGTCCAATTCTCGCTATAACTAACTATTAACTATGACTTTTCCCTCAATTAACTCCTAATTTACTGCTTTTTAATAGTAAGATAGTTGTTAGTTCAGGTGTTGGGTAGGATTATGGATGTAGAATATGGTCATGCAGCTAATATCCTAGTAATATGCATGCTAATAAGCAACTAGTTTAATAGTCAGAATTGGATCCTAAACTGAAGTGTTACTATATTATTAAATATATATATTATTAAATACAATTACATATTATTGTCTTTTTTGATTAATTTAATGCATCCTTGCTGTATAAAATATTACTTTTTATTAGAGATGCACCGATACTAAATTTCTCCACGGATATCGATAGCCGATTATTCAGAATGATATCTGCCAATATCAATAATTTGGGGGTTTTGCCTTCTATCGGTTCTTATAATTTATTATAATTAATAATTGATCATTTTTAATTATTATATGTTGAAAGAAATGCAAATAAAAACTTTATTCTCTCCATTTCATCAACTTGTTTCAGAGTAACTGGTATCAGTTATAAACATAAACACATTACTCAAATTAATATTAACACACATTTAATATTTCTTAACTTTCTGAATGTTATTAATTCATATAATTACTATTAATATTGAACATTAAACTGGTTTCTTAGCATTTTCTTTACACAAAGCACAAATTCAGCGCATTTTTCTGCCCTCTTTTGATTGACAGGATATATCGGCCCTGACTATTTTTAAAATATCGGCTTATAGCCAATAGTGTGCTTTTATCGGCCGATACAGATTATTGGCTGATATATCAGTGCATCTGTACTTTTTGTTACATTCGATTTAATAGCATGAAACTGAAGTTGTGATAGTCTTTTCTTCCCTATTGTGACGTATATCCGAGTGAAACTGCTTTTCAAACAAGAACAAATGTAGGGCGCATAATAATGATGTGCATGTATAAATCATTTATTATAAATACTGCAATTTTCTATAAAAAAAAAAATAGGGATTTAATTTGACTTTAATTATTAGCTTTTCATCAACCCTGTTCTAGTTGTAATAACCAGGTTGTTCACTAATTCATCAGCTTAGACTCATCCCTGATTTCCCATCTCTCTCTCTCTGTCTCTGGTTTGCAGCATGAGAAGGGTCAGGGTGTGATCGAGGAGAACGAGGTGTACAGCAACACGCTGGCCGGTGTGTGGGTGACCACGGGCAGCACACCTGTGCTCCGCAGAAACAGGATACACAGTGGAAAACAGGTACGTACACTTCCGATCTGCATTCAATCTATGTGACCTGCTTCCAAATGTTTCCCATTTGGCATTTTATGGCTCAAAAGACCAAACTTGGCATAAGCATGACCGCACAGGTGGCATTTGAGATGGACTACTCCAGATCGAAGTCTCTTGATCTTCTTGCAGTGATGCATTAAATGTGTTTTTGTCGCAGGTGGGCGTTTATTTCTATGATAATGGTCACGGGGTGCTAGAAGACAACGACATCTATAACCACATGTACTCTGGAGTTCAGATCAGGTCAGTGGCGTCATTGTATCCTAATTTTCAGGTTTAAGAGACTTCGAGAACCATCATGTCGGGCTGGGCGATACTTCAGTTATGAATTTTATTTTCATTTATGATTTTGGCTTTCAACTAATATGATAATCGTGATAAAATGATTATTGTGCCACAATCATGCTCTCACTTTTAACCCTGTTTTTGGTCCTGTGTATTTTTATGTAAATTTTATATCATTATTATTTATATATTTATATTTTTATATATATAATTTGTATTATTGTTTTTATTATTGCATTTATTTTCAAAGTTCTACTGTTAAAAAGAAAGTAGAAAATATTTGTTTTAGAATTTTAATAAATGCATGATATTTCCAAAGTAAATGAGTAAATTATTTTTGTGATTATGATCACGATGAGCTCTACCATCATGTATCTTTCATGACATGACTTTTTTTAAAAAGTAGTGACACAAAATTAATATTTTTTTTGCATTTCTTTTTGTAGAACTGGCAGCAATCCCAAAATTAGGAGGAATAAGATCTGGGGTGGACAAAATGGAGGAATTCTTGTTTACAATTCAGGTAATGTTCCTTTTTGAGGTCTCGATTGATATAAAGGCTGATATTTCTGTTTCGATCAGAAAAATAAGCGTCCTCTGAATCTCTTCTCAGGTTTAGGCTTTATTGAAGACAACGAGATCTTTGACAACGCCATGGCTGGGGTTTGGATTAAGACCGACAGCAACCCCACACTCCGCAGGAACAAGATCCACGACGGGAGGGACGGAGGAATCTGCATATTCAACGGAGGACGAGGTGATGGTCTTGTTCATGCTCGGTTATGTCTCATGTAATCTCGTACCCCTTTTCCACCAATAAAGTTCCCGGCCTGTGTCCGGCCGGAAAGATCAGTTCAACTCCGGCCCTAAAATCTTGTTGGTCTCAAATGGAGCTGACGCTGTCTTGTTGAATGATTGCACTACATAGCTCTTTATTTCTAAATATATAAAACTATGCTCTCAAGAGAGCGAGTGAATCAGCAGTTAGTTTCATTTTATCTCCCAAAAAGGACAGATGAGAGTACTGGGTGTTATGTGAGCTGCTGGTTCGCTAGAATCACTCCCAGTAAATAAGACAACATCTGTATTGCAAACCCCTCCATATTGCAGTTGTTTTTGGCGAATGCCTACCAATGCAGCGTCATGCAGATATTCCGGAAAACTAAAGAGTGACACGGGACACGCAAATCAAATCTGAACAGTTGCGATACTCTGTGTGGACAGTCAATAATTTAGATCAGATTCCAGTCGGATACACGAATAATGGGATTTGAACTGACAGTGTGAAGTACTGAGCAGGTGTGTGCACTTCAGCATCATGATGTTGAGTTTGTATGTTGTAGGGTTGCTGGAAGAGAACGATATCTTCAGGAACGCCCAGGCGGGAGTCCTCATTAGCACTAACAGTCACCCTGTGCTGCGCAAGAACAGGATATTCGACGGATTTGCTGCTGGTAAAGTCATTTTTTTTTTAGACGTACATAATTTAGGTCTTTTCTAAACATCAGTTGAACTTTTATTTAATTTTTAAAGGTTTCTCCATTTCTGTATTAGCAAATATGCACATTTTCAATTAAGAAAAATTTACATAAAGGCTCTTTGTACAATTTATTATTATTTATTTATTTATTTTCAGAAAAGCTTTTCATTTATTATTAAAAAAAATATATTACTTTGCACGGAGCCTATTGTAGGATCATTAAGATTTTTTTTTTTTTTTTTTTTTACAACAATTAAGCATGTTTTCTCCTCAAATTTGTATTAATGTGGGAGAAAAAATAGGGATGCATGATATACGACCATCATATCTGTTAACGGCCAATATATTTTAATGTTACTGTTATCGGTTCGATAAGAAAATTTGGCCGATATATTAAAGCCGATAAATAATGGATTATTTCCTCCAGCTGAGACACTTCAGATGCGCACTGTTGTTTTGAATTGCTTGAAATATGATTGAAATCATAGTCAAGTACAACGTACAGCGCAAGTCTGTCATATAGGCTACATAAAATTATAATGAGAACATTATTTGTGTGTTTGGGACATGGATTTAATGGTGAAACTTTTGTTTTTGTAATCAGGCTCTCAAAAAGGATATATATAATATATATGTGTGTGTTATCGGCTTTCAAATATAAAGAATTACCGGTTATCGGTATCGGTCAATATTTTCATATCGGTGCATCCCTAGGGGAAAAAAAGACATTTCTAAGAACAGTGAGTACAAAATGACTTGTAAAGTGCATTTGGATGTATACATGATAGTATTTATTGCACTGCCATTAATTTTTTATTTATTTATTTTTTTTTTTGTTTTTTTTAATTTTTGAAGTCGTGTCCTCAGATTACGCATCAGTGTTTTTACCATCTTAAGTAGAATTTAAAATAATGCACTATTCTGTAAATGTAAAACAAACGATGACATGAAGTGAACAGGAAGCATGTGGATAAACAAATATCGCTTATGTTTTGTTAGGATTGTCAGCCCTGTTATCATGATTTTCTATAGTAAACATTTTTAGTGTCTTTTTCTGCAGATTTGTGTGGGCATATATTGATATTTATTAGAGATGCACCAATATATCGGCCAATAAAAGCAAATTATATAGTTTAAAAACAGCTGATAGTGAGGGCCGATATATATAATATATATATAATATATATATAATATTGATGTTCAATATTAATAGTAATCATATGAATGACTAACATTCAGAGAGTTAAGAAATATTAATTTAATCTTCAGAATTTAGTTAATGTGTGTTAATATTAATTTGAGTAATGTGTTTGTTTATAACTGATACCAGTTACTCTGAAACAAGTTGATGAAATGGAGAGAATAAAGTTTTTTTTCAAAATATAATGATTAATTATTAATCATAATGAAATTATCATTAATTTAAAAGAAGGTATAAAAGGCAGAACTCACAAACTATCGGTATCGTTATCAGCAGATATCACTCTGAATAATCGATATGGAGAATTGATTTAGCTTGAAATGACAATGAAAATGCTTTTTCACAGAATCATACAGATATGAGATGCATATTAAATATTCATTATATGCAAATAATTGCTGTTTGCAGGTATTGAGATCACAAATCACGCAACGGCGACATTAGAAGGCAATCAGATTTTCAACAACCGCTTCGGTGGGTTGTTTCTTGCATCTGGTGTCAACGTCACAATGAAAGGTAAACTGAGAACGTTTGAATCTGCTCACTTTAATGAACTTGAAATGAACCGCGTTCCCCTTTAATCTTCTTCACAGACAACAAAATCATGAACAATCAGGATGCCATTGAGAAAGCGGTGAGCAGAGGTCAGTGCCTGTACAAGATTTCCAGTTACACCAGCTATCCAATGCACGATTTTTACAGGTAACGCTCCTCAGGAATGTCCATTTGAACTGTTTGCGTGTAACTTCAGCGGCTGCTTTCTCACTGCTCTGTTTTTCCGTGCAGGTGTCACACCTGTAACACCACAGACCGCAACGCCATCTGTGTGAACTGCATCAAGAAATGCCATCAAGGGCACGACGTAGAATTTATTAGACATGATAGGTCAGTCATGCCCTTCAAATCTTACCATGAGTTTGCTTTGCATTTATTACTAAAAATTTTGCATTAGAGAAGCCTATTTTTAAGGAATGTTTTTTTGGAAGAAATGTGGGAAAAAGAGACGTTTCTAATAGAGATGCACCGATCAACCGGCCAGGAATCGGAATCAGCCGATTTATAAATTATAATAAAAAGGGCCATTTATATATATTTTTAATTGTGACATTTGCTTGAGCACATTTTCTCTCCAACTGTCATCACATGCAAAAACATCTATAACAGTAACAATTTTTGGATATAACATTGTATTTGGATTTTTTTTTTTTTAATCAGCATAAATTATTGGTGTGTGTGTGTATATACATACATAAAAAATATGATCTAAAAATGTTTAAAAATCACCCTATAATTATTTTATAATTATTATTACATTTTAAGAAACATAATTATATATTTTTTGTGTGTGTAAAATATGATCCAAACATTTTTAAATTTGATGCAAACCGACCTTGTTTTGGCTAATTATCATAACTGTATCTTTTTTTTTTTTTATTTTTTATTAAATTAAGTACAGATTGACTATTTTTTGTATTATCATTATAGTATACATATGCAAATTTAAAAGAAAATTAAAAAAAAAAGATTCTCAATACTGTATTGTTTTTTTAAGGAAGTCTCTTCTGCTCACCAAGACTGCATTTATTTGATAAAAAATACATTAAAATAGGGAAATACAATTCAAATTAACTGTTTTCTATGTGAATATATTTGTAATTTATATCCTGTGATCAAAGCTGAATTTTCAGCACCAGTCTTCAGTGTCACATGATCCTTCAGAAATCATTCTAATATGATGATTTGCTGCTCAAGAAACATTTCTGATTATCATCAATGCTGCAAACAGTTTTCATAGTTTACTAATCGAATGTGTTTGTCTGCAGGTTTTTCTGTGACTGCGGCGCAGGGACGTTGTCAAACCCGTGCACACTAGCCGGAGAGCCGACTCACGACACAGACACGCTGTACGATTCGGCCCCTCCTATAGAGTCCAACACGCTGCAGCACAACTGAAGCAGAGCGCCGGCCCGTCCCGACCTACAGACTCTGTGTGCTCAGTCCAGTGCAGATGAGATTACACGCTAGAAATAATTCAATTTTATTAAAAAAAAAAAAAGGAGAAACTCTTTAAAAAAGAAAGCATTGTGTAAACGTGGACAGAGGAAACATTTCTATTTAACAAATGCAAACACAGTCACTCTGTGATCCTGTTTCTCCCTACCGTTGTTGCAAGCGGTTGCGATGCTCTCGGATCACGCACCGGGATTCGGGAAGGTGGCGACTCAGGATTTGTGGGATGACGGATGGTAAACGAGGACGGTGAAGAGTGTGGTTTGAGCCACATACGAGAGAAACGGACCTAGAGCGAATAGACTCACAATGCTTCCCATGATGCACCTGTTCTCCAAGCAGCCGTCACCGCACTCTTGTATATGTACGGGGAAAAAAAAATGACCCAGCACTTCAGTTTTGGTTTTTTTTTTTTAAAGATGTTGAGTTATTGAGGTTTGATTTTAATGCTTTCTCATGTAGTTTTGTATTTTCAAGCAAAAATCTTAAATGTACTTGAATGTCTTTTTATTTTATTAAGTATATTAATTTTGGGGTTGTTTATACCTTAGATTGCTGTATTTGTTCTCATGTCGCAGGATGTATGTTCTTTCTGTGAAAGAGATTTGAGGATGAAAAAAAAAAGAAGAGAAAGAAACACTAAGTATTCTCCAGCAATGTTTTGAGTGTGAAAGGAAAGCGTCCAAGTGGGAACGATTTGGCCCAAGTGATTTAAATGATAATCCCCGCCCCTTTATCCTGATTGGACGACATCAGGATAGATTAAAAAAAGGTTACGCAAGACACCAGACTTGCGAAAGCATGGCGTTCTCGCGCCATTTCACTCCGAGTGAGTTGACGTGCGAGAGGAAGTGACATTGCTGGAGATTTTTAAGAGGCTTCTTGCTTATTTGAAGCTCTGAGGAATATCTGTACAGCTTTTTTTTTGTGCTTTTCCCCCCTCCATCCAACTGTATTTGGTGACCGTGGGTTCTCATACAGCCTGAATTGTATGCATGTTCCATGACATCTAGACTTAATATATTGTGAAGTACTCAATAACCATTATGTAGCTGGTAGTAATTAATCAAAAGTTTAATTTCCTAGTCAAAGAGGAACGTGTTACATTTTTAAAAATAAACTTTATTAGATCATTTCAGTAGTGAGATGCTTGCTTGCTTTCTATGTGGCAAAAAAAAAAATAACTCATGGAATTGTGAACAGAAATACTGGAAACAAACAAAAACGAAACGTTTTCCATCACAGGCTGCCGATCATCTGAACCAGTGTGGTGAACTGCTCACGATCAGCGGTGGAGTCTTCAGCGAATGAGCACAATTTCCTGTCAAAAGAAATAACACTGTAAATAAATTAAGTAAAATCAAAACATTAAAATTACTGAAATAACTTTTCCCCCCCGCCATGACTCCAGAGTTGACTAAGAAAACCTTTTAATGTGCTGCTTTGGTACTTGAGAAACTTTTCACATTAATCACAGTTGTAAGTTTTGCCTCTTTGTCGCCATCTCTGTTTGAAACCTGCGATTGCAGTTATTTGTGGAATGATCTTCTTTACGTGGGTTGTGCATCAGCGCAGACGAATCTAATGTTCTGAGGTGTACGTCTGTCATGCACCAGTCTGGATATTAACTGTACTTCAGAATTAGATACTACATCTTGGAAGTACGTCCAAAATAATAACACCGTATTTACACCGGACGCGAGCGGCGCGACAAAAGGCGCCCATTGTTATCAGTGATGACGTGGTGCAAGACGAGCGACATCTCCGACAATAAACTGATGTCTCGTTCTATTTATGTTGTACTGACACAAAGGACAAATGCTTTTCAACAGGCGCGTCCAGTGAAGATACGGCGCAAGTTTCACTGGAAAATGTCATCTGAACAAGCAAGTAACATGTCTGCCACTTCTGTTCTGACCAACTGAAATTTTTTTTTTTACAATAAATCATGCTACCAGTGGTATGGAGCCCCTAAAGGGACCTTAAAAAAAAAAAAAAAAAAAAACAGTTTCACGTGCGCACGTGTTAAAATTTCCGGTTTGTGTATACTATAACCCGTCTCATTTGTGCGTCACTGCCTATGAAGAAAGCTACAGTATGGATGCACATGAATTAATAAGCTGTATTTGCTCAAAATTTGGCTTTCTTAGACCAGTTAATCTAGGATGAATCCAGCTAATTTATTTAAAAAAAATTTTTTAAACATGTGCCTCCCTTAAAGTCCTTTACGTCTATGGCTCTGCTCGCAATGAGCGCTGTCAGAACTGAATGAAGAAAACAAGCATTTCTCTGCCACCTGTAAGGATGCGTTAAATCCAACAAAGTGGTTTAATAAAGGGGCGTTTGATCTTGTGAAATACGACATTTTAGTAGGCCTACATTTAACAGTTCCAGTACTTTTATATGGAACAATATAGTAGGCCTATTAGCCTATACTGCCCTAACGAAATCCAAATTTTTTCATTTTTACTGTACCAATGTTTCATGAACCAATAAACGTGGCATTATGACAGTGCACACAGCCCATTTCCCAGCGCGATTTCTTAATTGCCACAAAGTTATGTCCTTGAAATATGACGCACTGCCCTAACAAAAGCCACATTTTGAGCACTTTTTACTGTATCAGCCTTTTTTTAACTTGGCAAAAAGATCAATGCACACAGCCATCAGCCCATTCATGTCGCGGTTTCCCGGCCGTCACAGAGAACGCTTTAAAGCGACATAAGTCCGTGATGTACTGCCCTACGAAAGCCACATTTCAGCAAACAGATCGTTATTAATTCATGCACATCCATACTCGCATTTTCTGCAAACTTTTGAGTAAATAGATCTTTGATTCATGTGCATCCATACTCTTGCTTTCTTCATACGCAGTGAAGCACAAACGAAACAGGTTTTAGTATACACAAACCGGAAATTATAAATATAAAAAAATTTAATTGTAAAATAAAAAAATATACAGAGTTTCGCGTGTGCGCATACAAGGATCAGCGTTCTCCCCTAAAAGTGATCGGACAGACCAAACCGTACGTCGTAGAGACTTGAAACTTTGAGGGCTGGTAGTACTCACACTGTCTACAATGTCACCAAGGCTCGCCCCGAACGGCCTGACGGGGGCGCTACAGCGGTGAAAAGTATCTCCTAATATAACATAACTCCTAAACCGTTAGGCGTAGACTCAAGTGTTTTATATCGTTGGAATCCTTGACTCAAGGCGGATAGATTCGCTTGGATTCGGATTGGGAACTAGTCCTAGGTTATCGAACTGATCAGAACCAAACCAGTGCAGCGAGATTCTCTGAAGTCTGATTGTCAATAATTATCAAAAAAAGGTTTAAATTTTGATTCAAGGTCCCTAGGGGCCGCCAAAATGTTCAAAGTGGGTGGAGCCACTTTTACTAAAATGGCTTTAACTCGTGAACAAAATGAGATATTTTCATCAAACTTGGCACACCTATGTAAGAGCTCATTCTGTGGTTGCGTGAAAAAGGATGCAGCGACTGACCACTTGGTGGCGCTATAACAGGTAATAAACCTGAAAACGGCAATAACTACTTCACCGTTAGTCTGATCAACTTAAATTGTCATTGCAGCGTCTTCATCCGAGGGGCCGTGACTGTCTATGAGGACGTTGACGTATCTCGAAAAACATGGCCGTCATCGGCCAATGAAGTTTGAGCAGCTATCGGACAAGGTTAACGGAGGCCGATCGGAACGAAACTTGCTCGGCATGTTTGACTCACAGCCCTAGAGGCTTGTGAGAAATTCAAAAGAAATTGTCCACCGGGGGGCGCCTTCATATTATTCATGTGAAACATTCATACCACATGGAAGAACTCCTCATTCTGAGCAACTTTGCCTCTAGGATCGCCGCTGTCCATCGAATCGTTCGTTAAATATTGGAGATTATTTCAAAAACCAACTTTGGCGAACTAGTCCTAGGTTTCTGGCTCAACCTCGATAACTGTTAAAAACTTTAAAAACTATATATTTCCTATGATAAATTAGCTGTATTTGCTGTAAATGGTCTTTTCCATCTATGATGGAGATGGTTATGGGCTTGCTAATTAAAACCTTTATACCTTTTTACGCATGTGCTTAAAGGCCGTGAAATACCGAAACCCCGATAACTGCTGCTCGCAGCTATATTTATTATTGTTATACTTTGTTCTCAAATTGTATTGTCCTATTTAGTGTGTATTAGCGTTACCCGTAGATTTCAATTTCTGTACAGTCTAAGCGTTATCCCATTCGAATTTATTTGAAAGATATTGTTCGTTTAACCTCAAAAAGCAATTAAATGTTCGTTAGAGCTCGTTGAAATACAAATATTTTGTAAGTACCGTGTAATCCCACGTATGTAATCTAATTTCAGTCACTCTGAAGTCTTACTGCTGGTGATTCACAAGTTGTTAGTGATGACTTTCGTTTTGAACTTTCTTGATTACAGGTCACCATCAAAATGACAAATTTAATTATTCCAGCCACACACGCGATATAGCCTACTAGACGGGACTCCTTTATCCAGACATTAATGACGCAAAAACGAACAAAGGCAAACTCGTATTTCCCACAGAAACCGACCCGAACCACTCAAATTAGAAAACATTATTACAAGCTTACCGCTGTGAATCAGGTTAAGGTAAGAAGATGAGCACTGATTGGTTATGTACTTGCTTAATAATTGATTTTGGATCATTTTTAACTAAAAAAAGTTATGGACAGCAGCTTTAATGAAGTGTGCCCAAACAGATTATATTGATCATTTTGGGGGAAAATGTGCTTAATCGTCATGAAAACGTCACAACGCAAAATGGTCCAATCTGAACACGGTTCATAAAGTGTCTTACTTGAATATCCTGAGAGACACGGTGCTCCTCTCAAACTCATGGGCCTTCTTATGTCCGGACTGGATGACTTCCTCCGGGATGTTTGCCAAGCGGGCTGCGTTGAAGCCATAACTTTTGGGACACGCGCCACCGATGAACTTGTAGAGGAAAGTGATGGTCTCCTGACTGGGGTCCTCGCATTCATTCTCCACCATACAGGCCTGAGACAAAAACAAATGTAAACACAATCACTTATTTCACAGTGCTTTGCTGTTTCCTATCGAATGGGAGGCCTGGGGAAGCAAATTATAGGTGAACCAAGCCAAATTATTGAAAGACTTAAATAAATACGGTCCATTTTTTAATTCATGTCGACTTTATTGCGCAAGACCTTTCTTGCTTACGAAGGGTCAGTGAAATGTAAACATAAAATGTCTTAAAGGGTTGGTTCACTAAAAAATGAAATTTCAGTCATTAATTACTCACCCTCATGTCGTTCCACACCCGTAAGACCTTAGTTCATCTTCAGAACACAAATCAAGATATTTTTGATGAAATCAGAGAGGTATATGACTCGTCCATAGACTCGTCCAACACTTTCAAGGTCCAGAAAGCTACTAAAGACATCGTTAAAACAGTCGACGTGACTGCAGTGGTTCAACCTTAATGTTATGAAGAGACGAGAATACATTTTGTGCACAAAAAAACAAACAAAATAGCGACTTTATTCAACAATATCTAGTGATGGGCAATTTGAAAACACTGCTTCATGAAGCTTTACGAATATTTTGTTTCAAATCAGTGGTTCAGAGCGCCAAAATGACATGATTTCAGTAAACGAGGCATAAGTGTTTTGAAACTTCACGTGACTTTGGCAGTTTGATACGCACTCCACTGATTCAAAACAAATGATTCGTAAAGCTCTGAAGCTTCATGAAGCAGTGTTTTGAAATCGCCCATCACTAGATATTGTTGAATAAAGTCATTATTTTGTTATTTTAGGCACACAAATGTATTCTCATTGCTTCATAACATTAAGGTTGAACCACTGCAGTCACGTCGACTCTTTTAACAATGTTTTTAGTACCTTTCTGGACCTTGAAAGTGTTGATTATATTGCTGTCTATGGACGAGTCATATACCTCTCAGATTTCATCAAAAATATCTTAATTTGTGTTCTGAAGATGAATGAAGGTCTTACGGGTGTGGAACGACATGAGGGTGAGTAATTAATAACAGAAATTTCATTTTTGGGTGAACTAACCCTTTAATGCCTTCTGGCTGTACTTCCACAGTATGTATTTTCTTTGGTCAGTTAAGTGATACTTTCTGTAGGAAGAAGAAGACGGTGAAACTGACCATGTGTCCGAGTCTCACAGCGGGGTCCTGGACGTGGTCCTCCACCAGAGAGTGGTAATGAGTGGAAAACAGGGTACGGCAGCAGATCTTCTCCGACAGCTCCTTCACCACTGCGCTCGCAATGGCTGTGCCGTCATACGTGGCCGTACCTCTGCCTGCAGTTCAAGTAGAACACTTATTCAGTTTACACCGAGATATTCTCTCATAACTGTCGCTTTACATTTGATTACTGTGAGATGAACAGATAATTTACCCAGTTCATCAAGCAGGACAAGGGAGTGGTTGGTGGCGTGCAAAAGTATGCTAGCAGTCTCGCTGAGCTCCACAAAGAACGTACTTTCACCTAGAAAACATGGTAGATTAAGTATTCAAAGTAAAGCACACATATGAACGCTGAACGGGAAAGAAGCAAGCAGCAACTTACCTGACATTATACGATCAGACGCGCCAAGACGAGTGAACACTCGGTCCACGGGAGTGAGACGCAAACTCTCAGCAGGCACGTAACAGCCCAGCTGGGCCAAGATCACCACCAGACCACACTGAAAGACATGGGCGTATAAAGAATCTGCATATTACTTTATTTCTACTTAACAGGGAGTTGAGCATTTTTACATGTTCATCTTTCTTTAGTTTGTAATGTTGCTGTTTGAGCATGAAAAAGTCCCTCCAGCGGGAGTTCTTCTCTATATCAGTGTCAGTGTTTCTGAACTCCCTGAAACGCCTCCATTGTAATCTTGAGTTTTCTTCACAATATTCCTCATTTAAATAATTCATACACAGAATAAAGGGGCGGGGCCTGGTTGAGTTAGTTAGTAGTGTGTTGAAACTGGCGGTTATGGTAAGGGGCGGACATTTCCCAAACACACCAATCACAACACACTGCTCCAGCCGACCAATCAGAGCACATTGTGCTTTTCAGAAGGAGGGGCTTCATAGAGACGGAACTAAACAGCGTTACTGACAGACTGGGAAGAGAGGAGCTGCAACAATGGAGAATATGAGGAAAACAATGAACATTCAAGCAGGAAAACCTGTTCTAGTAGAGCACAAAAACAACATCAAGACTTCAATAGTCCTGCAGTGAGAGAAATTAATCCCTAAATGTACAAATATTCCATATATTCTCTCAATTAATAGGTCATAAATTCAGTATGTGTAGATTTCACACTCCTTTTGAGTTTGCCTTTACTAAAACAATTTATATAATATAAAAATGTCCAAGACTTTTCCATGATTTTTGAAGGTTTCATTAATATTATGTTCATTGACAGAATTTCCAGGCATAAACAACTAAACATTCTGAAAACATGATGTAGAAACCTGCATTTCCAGAAATAGGAGCTCAGACCACATCCTTCTTCCTGCCTGAACAGCTGCTGAACACATTATCGGGTAAAGTTTGCCTAAATGTTTCTTGACTACATTCAAAGTCATTATTCAGTGATTAGGGTTGTAAGAGTGAAAATATTCGTTCTGATAATGATTCGATTACAATTCTTTGCTACATGCACAATGAAATCTGAAATTTGGTCATGATTCAGTTTAAATCAGTTATTTTGGGTCGATTCATAATTATTTTCAAACATGAGCTGAAGACACAACATTTCATCTACTCCCTTTGCAACACTGAACGTCACATCAGACTAGATTGGAGATCTGGATTTAGTGGATTTTTAAAACTGAAAATAAATTAAGGATTGTATTTCTTTAGTTGAAACAGTAAAGTATGGAAACACCAAGGTCAAGGATTCAATTCCCAAGAATTCATAAACTCATAAAGTGTATTTTATGAGAGCATGAATTTTTAGGAATAAAAGGATCTGTCAAAATCATAAATGTAAAATGTATTTTGGACAAGAAATGAATGGGTAATACCAGTGTGACTTTAGTTTTTATTTCAGTTTTATTCATTTGAATTAGGTTTTTTATAGTTTTCACCCAAAAAACAATGCTCACTTTCATTAACATTTAATTAACACCATGAATAATGTTTTTGTCATCTTGAAAACTGATTACCAACACTCACCTGTCTCATTAGGGTGGACTTGCCTCCCATGTTTGGCCCGGTGACTAACACACATGGGGCAAGTGCTTTACCGTTATCTTGACCCTCTTCTTCTTCACCGCTAGGGCAAGCAATGAAGATGTCATTGGGAATGAAGTCATCACCAAAGAAGGTCTTGGTGACACAAGGGTGACGGGACCCTCTCAGATCCAGGAAGGGGGGCGACTGAGACCCGTCACCCGGAAGAACCATCTCTGGTCTCACCATGGGCCCGTCGCCGCTCTGACTGTACCGGGACATGCTCAACAGCACATCTGGTGGTGAGAACAACAGAAATGTATCATTTTACCAATTATTATTCTAGTACCAATTTCACATATTGAGTTAAAACTAATTTTTTTTAAGCAAGCATGGTATTTTATTGAAAATGTTCCACTTTTGGAGCAGTTTCTGTTGTCCAAAACAGTCCACAATTCTGAAAAAGGTAAAATTCAGGAATAAAAAGTCAAACTAGTCTAATATAAAAAACTGCTTATTTTCAGCTAGGAGTTGAAAATAATATAGCATTACTGATGTAAATTATGGTACAGGGCTTAATATTAACACCCGCCAAATGCAGGTTTTGTGCTCACACCCAAAGTGCGCACCCTCTCAGTACTGAATTGAGTTCTTTTTCGCTGCTTATTGTGCTTAAACAGTCAAATACATACAAAATAATGTCAAAATGCCGGTCTGAGAGTATTCACGTAAACACAGTCAGTTATGTTTGAAGTGAAGATAAACAGTTGAGAAAGAAAACGCATGTGTAACAGTATAATGGATCCGTGCGTCAGGTCTTAAAGTGACAGCAGCCTAATATACCTGCTGCCAAATTATGAGATAATATTAAAAATATCTATATGGCAGATTTTCTCCATGGTATTGATGTCAAAATTGTGGCCAGGGAAAATGCTCAATGGCTAGTAACTTTGGAAAACCACTAGCTAGAGTGGCTGAGGAGCCAAAAAGTTAATGTCAAAACCTGGTGTGGTATATATGATATTCTATATGAAATGTTTTGATGAAAACAAAAACATTTGACACAAAACAGTTTATTTTTCTTACCAAGTACTGCCATGCACTCAACAGCTGTCTGCCAGTCTTTGTAATTCTTGTCGAAATTGTAGAAGAGTCTTCTCATGCAATCCTTCAGCGCTGCATCTCTTTTGTCTTCCCAGCTCTGTATCTCTGAAAACAGCTGCTCGATCTCTTTGGTAGAGTACCGCTTCCAGCCCTTCTTAGTGGACCTCACCTCGTACTCCTCTGGCACGCTCCTCTCGGAAACACTATCTGGAACTTCGAGCTGGTAGCGGTTCCTTCCCGTTCCCCAGTAGGATAGATTCTTACAGCCCAATCTCTTCTTCTGTCTGTCCAGGTATTCCTGCAGGCCTCTCTCGCAGTCTTTAATTCCGTTTAGGGCTTGGTCGTATTCCGGATCAAAGCCAGCTTTTGGAGTTATGACACCTGTGGTGCGAGCTTTCTGATGGTCGAAAGCAGTGTCCCAACGTTTGAGCTCTGGCGAGAGGTCGGGAAAAGCCCATCTTCGTTTTCTGTCTTGAGGAGCACCACTTGGCGCATCAGTTTCGATCGGAAGCCTTCAGCGACGGGCTCCATGATCGACACGATTTCTTTCATAACTTTGAATCCCTCAAGTGCTGCGAGAAAGTCAGCGATCTTACGTTTGCTGTAGACGACCTCCTCGTACAGAATTGCTCGTGAGTCCGGGTGGTCCTGTCCTTTTAAAGGAGTACCCATGCTGTGAATCTTGCTAAGTAGCCTTTCGAGATCCGGAAGCTTCTTTAGTAGGTCGGTGACTTCGGTCGCTTGGGACGGAGCGCCCATCAGGTCCTCCAGAGCATCTAAGCGTCACTAATGGAGGATGGATTACAAAGAGGGGCGCAGAGCCATTGCTTCAACAACCTTTTGCCGAAGGGAGTGCAACACGTGTCCAATCGTTCAAGTAGGGTTCCCTCAAGACCCGGTGAGCTATTCTGAAGATCTCAAGGTTAGCAAGGGTCACTCCATCCAAAACCATTCTTTGACGGGTCTGGGCAAAGAAACAAGACGCTCCTCCAGCCTGCTCCATCTCCACGTCGACAGGAACATACTCCTCGAAGTTGCCCATGGAAAGAAGCTCCTGGTCCACTAGACATTTCTTTAGGTAGAACATACAGCCACCAAGGGCCGAAAGAGCGAGTTCATAACCCGTCTTTGGAGTGAGACTTAGAGCGTCACATTCGGACGTCATAGCTTTGAGAGTTGGAGGCAGCACTGATCCCTTTTCATCATCAGTTGACGCTTTGCTTTCTTTGAAGTAGTCTTCCTCAGCAAGGACCTTTAGGGTCTTCTGGGCATCCCAAAACTGTGAACCAGCATTGAGGCCTTCTTGTAAAGTGGATGACAAGAGGGCCTTAAAGATTTTCAACGTCTCAGCTGACGGTTGCCCTTCTCGAAAAGAACCTGGGCTGGAGAATAGTGTGCCACAGGGTACGCAACCGGGAACAGTGGCGGTCATCCTGGAATTGACCGACATGGAAGCGTCCCACCGAGGTGTCAATGAAACAGACCCCGTAGATGTGGCCATGGCCTGCGCTGTCCTCCTCGCTCTTCTCTTAATGCTCAACAGATATTTACTTTGAGTTTCAGAAGGGGCGCCGTCAAGCACGCTGTACGTCTGTGTCCCTCGCGTGATGATTCTGCAAACCTCTCGCTTGACGACGCGGTCAAATTTGGTGGGACGCGCCAATGTTTTGCATCGTGCTTCCATCATCTCAGGGGTCTCGGTCTGTTCCACACGAGCACTTTGTAGCCCTTTTGCACAAGTACGTCTGAGAAGCGTCCAAAGCCAATCTCGGGGAAGCCAGAATGGGCCCAAGTACCCTTCATGAAGGTAAGGCCGAGTTCGTTGACGCCAATCACTGCGTCCATATGGTAGAGCTCGTAGAACTTTCCAACTTTGTAGAACAGAACGGTATCGAACATCTCAGACTTCAGCTGCCACCAACGGCGCATTCCAGGCGTCGTCCTGTTCAGGAAATCATCAGGAACGTATAGAGTCGGGGTCGTAGTTTTCGTCAGATTGGCGTTTACGCTGTGCGTCCTTTCTCTTGCCGTCCTGCAGCCAGTCGAGTTTCTCATGGTCCCACACAGTAGATCCTCCATCTGTCCCATTTGCACTGCTACTCTGACTTTCGAAGTTATCCGGGGCGGAGAAAGCAGAGAGTCGAGACTTAGTGTTGGACGCCACGGATGGAAGAGTTGCAGGTGCTCGTTTTGGGGTATCTGGTTTGCTCTTTGATTTAGCAGGCTTCTCTAAAGGACGTTTGCGCTTGACCGGTTTCACAGGGCTGTCTGGTTCGGGCTCCGGCTCGCTTTCTTCTTCCTCAGCCCCGCTACTCACTTCCTCCTCCTCCTCCTCTTCCTCGTCGCTGCTTCCTCCTGCTTGATCAGGTTTGAACTCCTCACCGGAGTCATCGCTGTCAGATGCCACCACAATGCGCCGACGCTTCGACTTCTGACTCTTTTCAGCTGCAGCACGAGATGAACGTCGGCTGGGCTTCTTCTTTTCTTCAGCCTCTTCCTCAGACATTTCCACATCCGATATGGTTGATTTCTCAACCTATAATAAAATATAGGTAAATAATGACTTTAATTTCGGTCTGTTCCTCATGAAAAGCTACTGCATGACTCCAGAAGAGTTGGAATACAGCAAATAAGTCATATGAACTAGTTTTGTGTGTCGTTTTTGCCTGTAGACGCTATATTCTGCATGGTAATGTTCTTCAAAATCATGGAAGAAAGAAAGTCATACAGGTTTGGAAAGACTAAGACAAGTAAATTATGAGAGAAATTAATTTTTGGTTGAACTATCCCTTAAAACTAAATGTATCTTTATGTGAATATTAATTTACTTCGATCTAGTGTTTGCTCACCTCCATATCCTCATCATTCTCCTCTTCTTCATCTGAGGGATCCATGCACACAGACATCTTCAGTCTCTGCTCAGGACTCTGCTTCATTGCAGCATCTGCCAGCTCCATTGCTTTACGTATAACAGGCTTACCGCTGAAGAACATGCCTCCGGATTTGGCATCTGTGCTATCAGAGCCTTGAAAGAATAACAAGAAAAGATGTTAGGTCAGAATGAAGTATTATACACACTTGAATAATATTTGATATTCTAATTACCATTAATTTGTAAATAAATCCTTGCTCACCTTGGTACTCTCTTATGTATTTTGTGTTAACCCAACCACGGGTTGGCGGTTCATCGAAAAAGTGAACGTGAAGCCTTTGGTCTCGGCCACGGCCCCTCATCTGCTGTCCGGTGAGAGGTTGAGGAACAACCATACAGGGCCACCAGGGATGTCCTTCCATCTTGGCCCATACCAGAGTGCCAGCACTAAACATGGATGACTGTTCTCTGGGGAGAAACAATAATCTTTGTGATACATATTTTGGCCTAAGTGTCCAAATACTTTATGAATGCTACGTTAAATATTTGAATAGTTTACATACGTGTCCATTAACCTTCTGAATTCGTCAACAAGATGAAAATTTGGATATGAACGCCCTCGCAAGTCGCACTTACTACTCTGAACTTTGAACATGGCGGAGGCTAGAACGATTACTGCTGTGACAGGAATGCTTTACAAGTTTTTTCCACTTCAGCAACATCACCTTTTTCCGTCATTAAAGCATATTTATACAATATGCTTCTAATTCATGTGTTTTATATATACACGGCGAAAATAGTCCGTATTTCACCGAAATACGCTGTGAATATTTATATGTTTGTCAATGAATGGAACGCTAAATATCACTTTGGTTTACTAAGATTTTCCCAATAAATATGTGCTGTGTCTGAAATCGAATATTTCTCTACTATATAGTACGCGAAAAGTACCCGGATGACTTCCGGTGAGATTCTGAAGTGCGCATACGATGGACACTTTACAATCCCATGAGGCCACGGGAGAGGATTTGTTAATGGAGTTGAAGGGACATAACTGACGCTGGTAGGTCATGTGACAGTAACAACATGGCGGATGTACTACGTCCGAATTCATTCATACTGCAGGCATTCGTACTATATATAGAACATACTTTTTCAGCGGTCGTGAAGTAAATTTAAATTCAAATGTAGTACCTACTTAACAGTACGCGATTTCGGACCATTATTCCTGTTCTTTCCGACAACAAAGCACGACGAACTCGTAATCACGACTTAAGAAGTGGGTAAGTAGGACATTTCCGATTGAATGTGATTAGAAACTTTTGTAGCGGTGAATGAGAGACTTCATTAAATATATTGAGTCTCCATTTGCACAAATAGCAAAAGAAAAACTCCAAAATAGTGTTTTCATAACTTTCAAAAAAGAGGACAAAAAAAAAAAAATAAATAACGGTAACGGCATTTTTGATAAATTGATAACGGCAGTCAGAAGAGAGAAAGATGTTTTTTTACAGTCACTTCAATAGCCGCTGTATTAGAAACACCCTCACAGCGGCGTTATTTTTTATTTATTTATTTTTTGATGCAACGGTAAAATATACTATAAAACATCGTTTTAAAAGTACATATATATATATATATATATATATATATATATATATATATATATATATATATATAAATAACTGCAGGATTTACGATATTGATGACCGTTAAAACGCGTCATCACGGACTGTGAAAAGGGTCTATTAGTATGAAATAACTGTATCATAACTATGTTTGTATGAACACATTTAAAACAATGATCGACCTTTAAATACAAGCATTAAATATAACATTTTAAAGAATACACAACAATTCATATGCTTAATAAAATTAAAAAAAAAGCAACTGGTAACAGTTAAATGCTCCAATACTACAGTTTTTGTACAATAAAATAAAATTAACTTGGTATTATTAGCCACCACTATCATACAAATAAACAAATAACACGCTTTAAGGAATCTTACACTCTTTTCCTCCTCATATTGTATATATCGATCTAAAATGTATGTATTATTATTTAAACTAGCGATAACTGTAGTAACGGCTTTTACTACGAAGTAACGGATTGTTGCTGTGGAGAATTTTTGTAACGGACGCTCCTATTGGACAATGCTAGCTAGAGAAAAAAAAAAAAAAAAAAAATCCCGAAAGGCGCAATGAAATTTGATCCGCCTCCTCCACAGTCTCCCGCCAAACAGGCAAAAGTAGCACGTGGACTCATATTTAAGGAATTTGTTGTGGTTTTTCAGGTACATATACACATATGTGTACAGAAAGAACATTTAAATATAACTAAGGAAAAATAATAATAATGTGGTATAGCCTACACTATGATAAAACCATAGTACATGTCCAAATAACCATGGTACTTATTTGTAAATAAAATGTTAGTGCTATTGAATGTATATCAATGTACCATGATTTTGCCATCACATGATACCATTACTGTACCATAGTACTGACATGGTGTCACCATGGTAACCAGTACATTATCTTTGCATTGCACAAATAGAGTTGCAGTTACTGTACCTCTCCTTTGCAGTGTCTGCTTTCTCTCCGAACAGTTTCGCATGTCCAGCTTTAGCTTGAGATTTGACAGGTTTTGATGGTGTTTTCTTGCTGTTGACTTTGGCTTCTTCTTTAGGTGAGGTGTTGGATCTGCTCACTGCATCTGCCTCCACTGGAGAAGGGTTTGATTTGGCCTTCACTGCCAGAGGCGGCGACTTGGTGAAGAAGTTAAAAAGGGAACTTTGCTTCGCCATGTTTCCCAAAGGGTGTTGTGCAATATGGAGTTCAATTATGCAAAAAATGAATTCATATGTATTCCATTCCAACAGACCCAGAACTGTCCAGCTCAGCTGAGTTGATGTGGAGCTGAGAGTTCGCGGGAAAATGCTGCTGCTGGTGGACACGGAAAGGGAAGAGGAGGGTCATGTGACGCCGCGAGAATATGGACCAATAGGAGCCTCTGTGTATCCTTTTACACTACCCACGTGGCTGATATGACATGCGTTTTTTTTTTTTTTTTCATTTAGAACGCGTATATGTATTAATACTTTTAGAATATGTTAGAATATATATCATTGTTTTTATATGTTAACGACTAATAGAACAAAAAATAAGCAACAAATACAATAAATGTAAAATAATGGGGAAAAGTAGCGTGTTTACTAATAGTATGTTGTTATTTATGGAATTCCAAAACTGCCAAAATAATAAATAAATACATAAATATATATAAAGAAATGTAAAAAACAGAAATAAATTATTATTTATACTTTTATTACCTTATTTTTACTTTGTCACGTCCGTAACGATTTAAAGAATAAGTTTAGGCCTATATTGTATAATTATTAATACAAATAATGTGAAACTTTATGTACAAAGCCAAAATATGGCTCATTACCATATGGACAAAGAAATGTAAAAATAAATATATAAATAAATAAAAGTGGAAAAAATACAATTATACATAAATAAGGAAATAAACGTATAAATAGGATTTATTTTTTAAATTATATTTCTTTGTACATTTACTTATGTATTTACTTATTTATTATTTTAAATAATAATAAACAATAATTCCATACTTATGAGAAAAGAGGGCACTAGCTTTTTTTTTTTTTTTTGCTTATTAGAGACATTTTTGCTCTAGAACGAAATCTAATTGTTTATATCTATTACTATCATGCAATCCCATCATATAAAATAAATCCGTCCACAGAAAACACTATATATTTTTAATCCTTGTCCTGGAATCACGATAGAACTATGATTTAGTCCGTTGTGAACAGCGCGGAAAAATGTATTGTTACTTTTCTCCGCGCTGTCAGAATGGACCAATCACAGTCGTTTATCGTGACCGCTTCTGCCAGGGTTTGGACGATACAGCTGATAGTGACACTGAAAAACTTTATTATATTATTATTATATTATTTATTATATTATTAATTTATTCATTAGACCCACTCGGGTCGTGAAGCCTCATTTATTTTGAGATCCACAGTTTTAAGTTTGTCATGAGGGGACTCTTGAATACGTGTAAATGTATTTATTTATTTATTTGATGTATGAGAGAAGGCAGCATATTAGTTTGAAAGAGATATGGATTCGGACTAGAAAGATATTGTTATGACATATGCAGTTTTCCTATTACGTCAGCAGAGTGCAGTGTTAGCCCGTTTAACGTCCCACATCAAATTAGCATGATCACACAGCAAATGCCCGGACATTTCTCTTCTAGTATTTTGATCCATAATTTGTTAAAAAAAATGTTAGTTATTTGTAAAAATGAGATTCTGCAACATCTAGGTGACGAATCAAATGTAAGTGTGTTCTCCTACTTTAACTCTGGTAATTTGTAATGAGAAAACGTATAAAATTAGTCGTAATGCAAATTGAAGCATCTTCAGTGTTCTCAGACTTGTATAGTGTATGGATATGAATGGGATTGCAATACAGAACAACAGGATGGGTTAGAAGCTGTAATTGTGTTTGATTTGTAAAACTTTTTATGGTCTCATAATTTTCTTCATGTGTCTTGGGTAGGATGGGTCGGTCATTATTTGATATCATCCTATTAAAAGCATCCTGTAAGTCTGTGACTTTGGGTCCTGTTAATTGTAATAATTCTAATAGGTTTTATTTGCTTTTGCTCACACCTATTTGGGTGTGAGCAAAAATACGCGTTTTTTGTGCGTGTCCTTTTAAATGCAAATGAGTTGCTGCTCTCGCTTTCCAGAAGAGGGCGGAGCTTTAACAGCTCAACAACAGCAAAGCTGGAGAATCTCACGCAGCCAAATGAGGATTGTCAGTAACGGTGTTCAGCCTTACATTGTTCAAACCGGAGTCGACACTGATGGAGAGACTCAGGAAGAAGTTACAACTTTTAGACGTTTCTGAATGGTTAGTGGATAAATTTATGTAGTTGCTGTGGAGTTGATTCAACTCATCAACTAGCATGTGCCGTCATGTTAATATTTGTGCAAATCCAGCGTTGAATTGACCCTCGTTTGTGAAGCAGTCCGGCGTAAAATGACGGCATGGCAACAACACTCTACTACAACAACTCTTCCTCTTCTCTAAAGCAGCCTAACAAAGCCACACCCCCTTGTTGTGTGTTCTCGGGGGCGGGGTTTATGTAAATTTTGGGTTTGTGATGTCACCAACCTGGAAGAAGCTCGTTGCAGTCCCTACCAGTCCTTAAAAAGCGATTTCTGTAAAAGAAAATATCTCCCTTTGCATTGAACTTTGAGCGTCGTAACTTTGCAGATGTTGTTTATGCTCAAACAGCAACATTACACACTAACTAAAGTTAAAAAAGCGAAATCATAATCAAGGACCCCTTTAAGCAATTGCAGAGGTGTTTGTAAGACTCCTGTTCTGTGTATTTCTATGGGAGGATGAGGTGTAGGTTTCATCTTCATGACTTTCGGTGTGTTCAGTAACACTGATTATTAAATCTGACAGACTGAAGTATAATAACACAGACTTGGTAGCAAGCTGTGCTTTAAAGTGAACACTTTCTCAGCTGCACGCTGTCATTTGTTTAGTCAGGATAATTTCCAATCTCTGTTGACTCTCTCATTAAGTCGCCTGCGGTGGTTACGGCTCCCTATTCTGACTATTCTTAGCGTCTAAGGTGTTTATCTGTTATGAGGCATTGAATGTTTTTTGTTTAACCTTTCACACAGAAAAACTCGATACAGCACCTTTTAGCACCTAACCTGTAATGTTCCATTTGGCAAATTAATAATTGATCCAATTAGTGTATGCGGGAAAAGCAGGTCCAATAACAAAAGTCCAAAGAGCTCTTTGGCATATGGATATGAAAACCCCCATAAGCTTTACAACAGGTAAAAATAACACAAGCCATGATGATGAGTCATAATTTATAGCCTGAATCAGCATCGAATCACAACATATGTTTCTGTTTTTGCTTTCTCCGATCAAGTCATGTCAAGATGTGCATGTGTTTTTATTAGGTATTCTTATATGCTCACTGATGATGTTATTATCTTTGTACCCTGCCAACAGTAATAATAATTATTACAGTTATGAGGGTGTATTTAATTTGACCTTGCTTTATAATACTCTCCTCTCTCAAATGGATTTGTCTGGCATCATTGAAGCTTAATTGCTGTTTGTTTAATAGGTTTCCCTGTAGCAGTCAAAATGACACACAGCGTCTGGCCACGGTTGAGAGAGAGTTTCCTCCTTCCTCCAGATCGTTCTGCTTCTCAGCCTTTTGGCAGATGCTTCAGCCAGAATGACTTCCAGTACACTAATTGCAGAGAATATAATTATGGAGCAAACTGTAGTTAAGCACTTAACTCCAGGTCTCAGTCATGACGGAGTATGGCAGCCATCTCAGTAACTGTAGTTTCTGGGTGAATGCAGCACCTTTGTGTTTGTGGCCCAGATCCTATTCCAAGTCAAGTCACATTTATCTCACAATTCTGACTTTATATCTCGCAATTCTGACTTTATATCATGCAATTCTGACTTTATATCACGCAATTCTGACTTTATATCATGCAATTCTGACTTTATATCACGCAATTCTGACTTTATATCATGCAATTCTGACTTTATATCACATAATTCTGACTTTATATCACGTAATTCTGACTTTATATATCGCAATTCTGACATTATATCAATCAATTCGGACTTTACATCGCAATTCGGACTTTATATCACAATTCTGACTTTATATCGCAATTCGGACTTTATATCTCACAATTCTGACTTTATATCATAAAATTCTGACTTTATATTTCACAATTCTGACTTTATATCTTGCAATTCGGACTTTATATTTTACAATTCTGACTTTAAATCACGCAATTCTGACTTTATATCGCAATTCTGACTTTATATTTTACAATTCTGACTTTATTACCTCACAATTCTGACTTTATATCTCACAATTCGGACTTTATATCTTGCAATTCGGACTTTATATCGCAATTCTGACTTTATATCTCACAATTCTGACTTTATATCTTGCAATTCGGACTTTATATCGCAATTCTGACTTTATATCTCACAATTCGGACTATATCGCAATTCGGACTTTATATTTTACAATTCTGACTTTAAATCACGCAATTCTGACTTTATATCACAATTCTGACTTTATATCTCGCAATTCTGACTTTATATCTTGCAATTCTGACTTTATATCACATAATTCTGACTTTATATCACGTAATTCTGACTTTATATATCGCAATTCTGACTTTATATCTTGCAATTCTGACATTATATCAATCAATTCGGACTTTACATCGCAATTCTGACTTTATGTCACAATTCTGACTTTATATCGCAATTCTGACTTTATATCTCGCAATTCTGACTTTATATTTTACAATTCTGACTTTATACCTCACAATTCTGACTTTATATCTCACAATTCTGACTTTATATCACGCAATTCTGACTTTATATCTCACAATTCTGACTTTATATCACGCAATTCTGACTTTATATCGCAATTCTGACTTTATATCACACAATTCTGACTTTATAACTCGCAATTTTGACTTTATTACTTAAAAAGTCATTTGTGAGATATAAACTCGCAACTGCGAGAAAAAATTCAGAGTTGTGAGTATATATAAACATATAACTTGACTTTTCTAAACTTTTGTTGTAAAGGAAAGGGCATCATAAACATTTTACATCTCCTTTAGTCGTTCGCATGAGAAAGTAACTCGGAACGGATGAATAAATGAGCAAACTCATCTTTAAGGAGCTTATCTTAATGTCTCCGTAATTAATTATAATTAAGTGTTCAGAATTTCAATGCATTCAGGGTTTACCAAGCGTGAATGTGCATGTCTCAGACAGCTTCATCATCTCACTGTCTGGAGTGTAAACATTTCCCGATCCACGCAGCCCACTGCCTGCTGGGAAGAAATTTCAAAGAAAGATAGAATGAAAGGACAGGGCGACGAGAGCTAATCTGAGCATTAATTGGAGATCTGAGACTTGAATGTCTCAGCAGAAAGAAGGTAATTAGGAATCAGCACCTGTGGACGAGGAGGCTCTTTTAACCTGGTCCAGCATCACGCTGACCTTCGGCGACATTGAATTCATCTTCGCTGAGTTTATGTCGGAGGTTTAGCTCATTTGCTTTTATGAGATTTGCTTTATGGTTGATATTTACCAAGCGCTTTCATCCGAGGCGACTTGTAGTATGCTAATTTCAGGGACAGACCTCTTGGAGCAAGCTGAGGTTAAGTGCTTTGTTCAAGGGCAGCGGCAGCTGTTATCTCGATTACTCCGGTTTCTAGGTCAACCCGGTTTGTGATTAACATTGCAACCTTTGTGTTAACAAAAAAACAAACAATGCTATCTGCACGCTGAATAAAGATTTTGACTAAAACGGTTCTGGCAAAGATGTGTTATTTTAAAATTTGCATTGTGAAAAAAAGTGATTTAAAAGCAGAATCAACACAAGCAGAAACTATCTTAATCAGATGCTTTCTTATAGTTGCTTGTTAAAGTAGGTTTTGGTCTTATTGTTTTAGGTTATTAAAGATGAAGCATGTAATATCTGCTTATTTGGCTCAAGTCCCTTCTTTAAAGGGATAGTTCACCCAAAAATGAAAATTTTTGACTATCTTCTTTCAGACGAACACAATCAGATATATATTTAAAAATATCCTGGCTTTTCCAAGCTTTATAATGTTAGTGAATGGGGGGTGAAATTTTGAAGCCCAAAAAATGCATCCATCCATCATAATTATATAATCCATACGACTCCAGTGGGTTAATAAAGGCCTTCTATCTTCAAGAACTTTTAATAGAGTAATCCGAACAAGGAACAGGGGAAATAACCAGGAAAACAAACTACAAACACCACATAACATTAAACAAAGCTTGACCAAGAACAGACATAAACTTAGGGCTTATACACATGGAAAACAGAGGAGCTAATGAGACTAATTAACAAGACACACCTGAACTAAGGACACTAATCAAATCTGTAACCTAGGAAACAAACAGGTGGAAAACGAGGATGACTGAACTAATTAACAACCTAGAAGATTAACAAAGAATAGATTTCTCCATAGATTTCTTTTCTCATCTGAAGGTAAAAGTCAGATTTCTTTGCAGCACGTTACATAAAAACTAATTTTAATTGAAAAAGAACACAATTTACCTTTAATCTACACCTTAATCTGTTCAGGGATTCATCCGACTGTCCTTTTCTCCCTCAGCATGTTTAATGCAGACACACACTGTAGGACTCGCATCATAGCACTTGATCTGGTAAATGACTCCCTGTAGGAGTGCTGGATTATATGGTTATCACTGCGGTAATCCTCGGTCTTAACCTGCGCTTACACCTTCCCTCAAGAGTCAGTGTATAATCAGCTGTTTCAGCCACACCACACTTCAGCCTGAAGTACACAATCTGTCACAATAGTCATAAAGATGGCAAAAGGTCAGTGATATAACATACTCCTCATTCACTCTTAGAAGATATATAAATATTCCAGATTTTAACAAGATGTAATATAAGTCTCTGGTGTCCCCAGAATGTGTCTGTGAAGTTTCAGCTCAAAATACCCCACAGATCATTTATTATAGCTTGTCAAATTTGCCCCTATTTGGGTGTGAGCAAAAACACGCAGTTTTTGTGTGTGTCCCTTTAAATGCAAATGAGCTGCTGCTCCCAGAAGAGGGCGGAGCTTTAACAGCTCAACAACAACAAAGATGGAGAATCTCACGCAGCCAAAATGAGGATTGTCAGTAACGGTGTTCAGTCTTACATTGTTCAAACTGTTCCCCTATTTTTCCCCATTTAATGGCGAAAAATAGTGAAATAAGAGGAGAACCTGAGAGTTTAGACTATTGATATTGGAAGCATATTGGATGTAAAACTACATGAAAGTGGTCCAAATTGGATGCTAAAATCTGATATGTGTTTTTGCTGTTTGCATGCAAAATTATCTGATTTGTGCAAAAATCAGAAATTCGTTGAAATGCGGCCTGTGATATTCTTGCGTTCCTGTAACAGCAGACCTCTGTATGATGAGTCATGATTTGAGGAATCATTCCTGTCTCTAGCAGAAGCACAAATAGTTTAGGACAAGTTGCATCTAATGCATAGTTTTAGAGGTTTGTTCAGTTCACTAACCCGACATTTGAACAACAGCTGTAGCCTTGCCTTTTCCTCCACAGGAGAAAATTAGAGTAACAGAACGATAGAAAATGGAGTGAGAGCTCCAGCCGAGCTCTGCGGCTTTGATGATGTCTCTGTTCTCGGAGATGTAGTGGTGCTTCACTCGTCTATAGAGTCGCTGAATCATCTTTATGTTCCACAGAGGCTGATGCGGCTCCGGCGCTGCGGGATGCAGCAGTGAGGTTATTATAGTTTGATTTATGCTGAGAATTGAGACGCTCTGCATGTACAGCAGCCAAATGTGCCACCAGAAGCATCTAATTAGCCAGAGCCGGCGTGAATGAGCACATACAAACTGTCCGGACGCTCATTAGGACAATGTTTGTTTGTCGGCGGGTTTTGTGCTGAAATCTGTGTTCTTCTCAATTGAATTTTCTTGAATGGACGGATGCTTATGCAGGATTAATTTACTGTTTTAATAACTGACATGGGTTTGAAAAAGTTTTACGCTAAATGCTTTATTAATAACAGTGACTAAATTGTTATCTTATTATTGTAAAATAACTAACTATTGTATTGTTGTTTCAGATCAAATTATGATATTTTGATTAAAAATTTGATAGATAGATTTATAGATAGATAAATAGATGGATGGATGGATAGATGGATAGATAGATGAATGGAAGGATGGATAGATGGATGGATAGACCATTAGAATGAACAAAAGATAGATAGATAGATAGATAGATAGATAGATAGATGGATGGATGGATGGATGGATAGACCATTAGAATGAACAAAAGATAGATAGATAGATAGATAGATAGATGGATGGATGGATGGATGGATGAATGATAGATGGATAGATGGATGGATAGATGAATGATAGATGGATGGATGGATGGATAGATGGATGAATGATAGATGGATGGATGGATCATAGATGGATGAATGATAGATGGATGGATGGATCATAGATGGATGAATGATAGATGGATGGATGGATGGATGAATGATAGATGGATGGATGGATGAATGATAGATGGATGGATAGATGAATGATGGATGGATGGATGGATGGATCATAGATGGATGAATGATAGATGGATAGATGGATGGATGGATGAATGATGGATGAATGATAGATGGATGGATGGATGGATGGATGGATCATAGATAGATGAATGATAGATGATTGATGGATGGATGGATGAATGATAGATGGATGGATAGATGGATGGATGGATAGATGGATGAATGATAGATGGATGGATGGATCATAGATGGATGAATGATAGATGGATGGATGGATGAATGATAGATGGATAGATGGATGGATGGATGAATGATAGATGGATGAATGATAGATGGATGGATGGATGGATGGATGATAGATAGATAGATGGATGGATGGATGGATGGATGATAGATGGATGGATGGATGGATGGATGGATGGATAGATGGATGGATGGATGGATGATAGATGGATGGATGGATCATAGATGGATGGATGAATGATAGATGGATAGATGTATGGATGGATGAATGATAGATGGATGGATGGATAGATGGATGAATGATGGATGGATGGATGATAGATGGATAGATGTATGGATGGATGAATGATAGATGGATGGATAGATGAATGATAGATGGATGGATGGATAGATGGATGAATGATAGATGGATGGATGGATGATAGATAGATAGATAGATGGATGGATGGATGGATGAATGAATGAATGATAGATAGATGGATGGATGGATGATAGATGGATGAATGGATGGATGAATGATAGATAGATAGATAGATAGATAGATAGATAGATAGATAGATAGATAGATGAATGATAGATGGATAGATGGATGCATGCATGAATGAATGATGGATGGATGGATGGATGGATGATAGATAGATAGATAGATAGATAGATAGATAGATAGATAGATAGATGGATGAATGAATGATAGATGAATAGATGGATGGATAGATGAATGAATGATAGATGGATGATAGATAGATAGATAGATAGATAGATAGATAGATAGATAGATGGATGAAGGATAGATGGATGCATGCATGAATGAATGATGGATGGATGGATGGATGGATGGATAGTCTATTAGAACGAACAAACTGACGATGGATGGATGGATGGATTCATTTAAAGCTCAATCTGAGTGAATGGAGTGACTGAATTTACAGTCTGAATATGCAGTAACTGAAGTGGCGACTGGATGTGATTGAGTTTTGAGCAGATTCCTCCTGAGATTCACCAGCGTCTCCGTCAGCGACGGCCGCGTGTCGTGCGTCTGTTCAGCAGGAGGAGGGTCTGTTCCACTGATACCAGCAGAGATTGAAAGATCTGCACAATAGGGTAAAAAAGGGCTTTCATGTTAGTGTAAGGGTTAGTGATTGATGTTCCCAATCCCTGTTATCCTGCAGACATCAGCAGTGCCATCATGTATAGATCGGCAATCCTGGATGAATTATTCATGGGGTTCTCCCTCCTAAACAGTCACACATGGGTGTGAATATTGAATATAAGTCTGGCTATAAGTCCATTTACACTGCCGTTCAAAAGTCTTTACTGTCACTTTTGATCAGATTAATGCCTCCTAGCTGAGTAAAAGTATTAATTTATTTAAAATAAAAAATCATTTGAGTGCTAGTGTATGTTGCTTAATTATTGCAAGTATTCAAAATATCTCCAGACTTCATTCAGTGGGATTTGTCATTTTGTGACCTTACTGTCCTCTGAGATCGTGTCTTGTTCATCCAGTTCCTATATGTAGAAGATCAATGAGACTGTTCAAAGGGAAGCTTCCGCCAAGATTTAACTTTGAAATATACTTTATGATTTTGTATTCAAGGGTGCAGCTGCAGAAATGAGAATTGGACCGAAGGCTGGCTCCGTGTTTTCTAGGAACACAAGCTGTATCAGCATATCATGAGTTCTGATATGGGGAACATCTATATTAATCTTATTTGGTGGGTTAATCAGTGGTGTTTGCTAAGGTAAGCACTATTGCAGTGACTCAAATAATATTTAGGCCTAAAAACATTATGATTTATGTACTTGAAAAGCATATAAAATTTCAATCCATTTGAATTTTTACAGTTTTAACATTAATATGATGCATATTTGTCAGTCATACATAAATGAAACGTGTAAGATTTCTGACCTCAAAAAAGCATGGCATAGTTTATTATTAACTATTTGCATGTATTTGATTTTTATTTAAATCATAAAATCATATTTTCAAAATGCATTTCTTTATATTGCTTGGAATAAATCTGATCATTGTTGAGTTAGTTAAGAAATATTAAATTAGTTAAAATGTATGAAATAAATTGGATTTAATGATGATAAATATATAGACCTGGTTTAAATTTAGTTTATTAATACTACAGAAATATTACAGAAATATTACCAGTTTGTTTCCTATTTGATTTAAGTAGTTTGTTTATGTTGAAACAGTAATGCAGATGGATTGAAATTTTATATGCAATTCAAATACATCAATCATAATTTTAGGTCTAAATATTTTTTGCGTGTACATGAACTTTAGCGCACAACTTGAATGATTCATCATATCGTGTGTCTTGTTGAGAAGTGTGCTGTTACTTGAAAACCCTCGCCTAACCTTGCATTACTTAGTTACTTTACTATTACGTAACTCAAGTTACTTGTAATGCATTACCCCAACACTGTGTGGAATAGCAAACAAGCATACTACTAATTTCTGTAGTATGTATATTGTGTATATATATATATATATATATGCAAATTTATATGCAAATAGCATGCAAATTTTTGCCTAAGGAATTAAGTTGAATTTACTAGTTTATCTCTGAGAAAACTGCACATTTGAAACCTTTATCATGAAATGCATGAAATTGTATTCTGTTTAACTATTTTTCAGGAGCACTCTAAAAAATGCTGGGTTAAAAACAACCCAAGTTGGGTTACATATGGACAAACCCAGCAATTTGTTTTGACCCAGTGATTGGGTTGTTTTGTCCAAGCAGTTGGGTTGTTTTTAGGGCTGCCGCTAACGAATATTTTTGTATCGATTAATCTATCGACTAATTTATCGATTAATTGATTAATCTAAACAATAAATTTTCCACCAAAAATCAACAATTTTTCTTAAGAACATTTTATTTAACTTGCAACTTTTTTATAGTGTACTATAAAAAAGTATAAATTTGATAATCAATATCAGGACACTATCAGTAAGAGCTGCAGCCAATTGTGGTGAAATCTTCTTCTGCAGGAATTCAGTCACATGGCTTTGCTTAAAACTGTGAGAAAAATAAATACAACTAAATTATATAAATGTAAAAATTCAGAGTGGAAAAAACATTTCTAATCAGTGGCGTGCACAGACCTCCGCGAGGGCAGGGGGTTTCTCCCTCGACCGAAATCGTGTTCCAGGGGGAACGCGAATGCTTCTTGTCACATGACCCCCGAATGCTTCTTGTCACATGACCTGTGGTGGCTCCAGTCGCTTCTGTTATGAGCGCTTGCCGCGCGCCTACATTTGAAATAACGAACTTGCGTGCACAAAAGACACGATTTGTGAACGGCCCCTTTAGCAGCTTAAAGGAGAGCGGATTTTAAACGTTTTGCCTACGAAGGCTGAGTTAATTTAAAGGGTTAGTTCACCCAAAAATGAAAATAGTGTAATTTATTACACACCCTCATGCCGTTCCACACCCATAAGACCTTCATTGATCTTCGGAACACAAATTAAGATATTTTTGTTGAAATCCGATGGCTCAGTGAGACCTGCATAGCCAGCAATGACATTTCCTCTCTCAAGATCCAGGAAGCTTCATGAAGCTTTGGAGCGTTATGAATCAGCGTGTCGAATCATGATTCGGATCGCGTGTCAAACCGCCAAACTGCTGAAATCACGTGACTTTGGCACTCCGAACCGCTGATTCATAACGTTTCGAAACTTTATGAAGCAGTGTTTTGAAATCGGCCATCACTATATAAGTCGTTATTTTGTTTTTTTTTGGCGCACCAAAAATATTCTCGTCGCTTTATAATATTAATATTGAACCACTGTACTCACATGAACTGATTTAAATATGTTTTTAGTACATTAATGGATCTTGAGAGAGGAAATGTCATTGCTGGATATGCAGGCCTCACTGAGCCATCGGATTTCATCAAAAATATCTTAATTTGTGTTCCAAAGATTAACGAAGGTCTTACGGGTGTGGAACGACATGAGGGTGAGTAATAAATGACAGAATTTTCATTTTTGGGTGAACTAACCCTTTAATGGACAAAAACACCTACAGTGGCTGTGGCTTTGCCTTTTCCGGCGGCCCATCATCCAGAATAGCCAGAATATGTTTCCTCTTCAGATGTTCATGCATAGAGCTTGTGCTGCTGTGTGACTTCTATGCCAACGAAGCCAGTGTGTACAAACCACCTTTTTATTATCAGCTAATCTGAAGTACTCCCATACTTTAGACCCCTCCGGCCTTTGAAAACATTTGCTAACAAACTCGTTTGACATCGCACTTGACTCCGCTTCACCCGCCATCCTTGGAAACTCTGACATGATGCGCGTAACGTTAGCTCACATAGTGGTGTGGAGGAAACGGTTGTTATTTTAGTCAAAGCGTAACGAAATTTAAAGGAAGTGTTGCCTATTAAAATTTGTCAGTATGATGCATTGCCAATAATTATACATTGACAAACCTGGTGGTATTTCACTTAGGATTGTCCATCAATAGTTTTTTGTAGAAACAGGTATTAAATTGTGCTGTTTGTGTCATGTGTTATCGACAGCGAGCACACTTCCATTGATCCACTGATCCACCTTTAGATCAACGCATTGCATTAAACGTGTTTGTGACGCTAAGACCACTCTGACATCACAAACACCTCACTGTGACGCTACAGTCTGTAAACAGAAATAATCGCCAATTTGGTTTGAAGCTTTTAATGGTTAACATGACGCAATGTAACGGATAACATTTCATTTCCAATCACAGCTTGTATTGACTGAAAAGCCAGTCGAAGTCACTTGTACAGACATTAAGACATTCACTTCAGTCATCCCTGGTAGATATTAGTGGATTATCATATGATAATCCTCCGCTGGCGGAGTGCTCATCTTCACTTCTTACTGACAGAATGAGCAAAATGTATTGAACATGAACTTATAACCTGATGCCATCTATAGAGACATTTTCACAGGAGAAGAGATCGAACACTTTTGTTAATGAATGCGGTTGATAGAAAATGGGAAGCTCAATAAACTGAGGTCAATTTGCGTCAGTCAGCTAGTTTTTCGGTGTAAACTGGTCTTTTGCCTCCTAAACTGATAAATGATTTTTAAAATGAGCTCATTATGTAAATTACGTAAATGAGGGAGTATGTAATCAGATGCTTCAGGTCTGCCAATAGCCTAATGAAGCCCGTTTTACAACCAGAGTATTGTGGGAGTTGAACCACTGTGAGTGCTATAGGTAGAAAGAATGCTGTTCTCGTTATTAAATTAATACAATATAATGTTAAATTATACATGTATTTTAATGCATAAATATATAGGTTACATTTTTTAAAAATATTTAATTTTTATTTATGACAGTATCTATAAATAAATAAATAAATTTTATATATTTTGTATAAATTTTATACCATCGTTGACCATAGTAAATAGGAAATAATATTGTCCTCTTGGTTAAATTAATAAAATATAATATTAAATTATATACAGAATTTAAAATATAAATATATAGGTTCAAAAAATTAAAAAATACTGCCACCGATAGCCTCGTGGGCAGCACCGACATATAGCACCGTTGCGCATCGGGCGACCCGAGATTGAGTCTCGGCTCGCGGACCTTTCCCGATCCTGCCCCCCCCCTCCCCCCCCAACTTCACTTCCTGTCTGCATACTGTCGCTATCACAATAAAGGCAAAAATAAATCTTAATTTTTCTTTTTAACACTTTTTTTATTTTAATTTATTTGGATGGTATTGATCAATTAATTAATTAATTAATTTTAGATATTATGTATAGAATTTACACCCTTTTATACCATATTAAACATGAAAGAATGTTGGCCCTAGGGTTAAATTAATACAATATAATATTAAATTATACATGTATTTTAATATATAAATATATAGGTATCTATGTTTTTTTTTTAATATTTTATTTATTTTTATTTATTATATGGTATCCATGTATAAATAAATAAATAAATCTTAGATATTATGTATAAATTTTATACCATCATGGACCATAGTAAACATGAAAGAATGTTGTCCTTATGGTTAAATAATACAATATAATATTTAATTATATACAGAATTTAAAAGATAAATATATAAGTTAAAAAATTAAAAAATATTTTTTTATTTTCTTGGATGGTATAAATAAATAAATTTGAGATATTTTGTATATACATTTTTAAATCATATTTTAATTTATTTATTACATTAATTAATTTTAATTTATTTATTACACCATCTTTGATGGTATTGATCAATTAAGGAATGAATTAATTTGAGATATTATGTATAAATGTTACACCATCTTATACCACAGTAAACATGAAAGAATGTCCCCATGGTTAAATTAATACAATATAATATTAAATTATATATGTATTTAATATATAGATATATAGGTAAAAAATATTTATGTATTTATTTATTGCACCATCTTCTATAAATAAATAAATACATTTTAGATATTATGTATACATTTTACATCATCTTGGACCACAATAAATATGAAAGCATGTTGTCCTCATGGTTAATTAATACAATATAATATTAAATTATATATGTTATTTAATATATAAATGTACGTAATTCACTATATATGTTTGTACAGTATAAAAATCATTATGTCTATGGAAAGTCCCCATAAAACGTGAAAACCCAACGTGTGTGTGTGTGTGTGTGTGTGTGTGTGTGTGTGTGTGTGTGTCTTATTAAAACCTTTCTATGCACACCTTTTAAAGTGCTTATGTTCTTTAATCATATTTCATTAATGAAACAACTGCAGTGGGGAAGGATTTTAAGACTTTAATGCTTTAATCTGAGTATTTTGGCTTCTAACATTCTGCCTTCTCGAAGAATTAACTACAACATTTAAATCAATGCACATTCCTGCTTAAAGCACTTCAGGACAATGATTTGATTTGTTCACGCTCTCAGCAGTTGTGTTTCTGTACCACAGTTGATGTTTTGCAATCTCAAATCAAGTCTTCATGACTTAAATATTCATAGATGAGAAATACACCAAAGAATAGCAGACCAATTTTAATTTAATTGTCGTCGCTTCTTTAGAAATCCCAGACTTCATTTTAATTTCCACACTTGTTTGTGTATTTGTTGTGCAGGTTTCAAGAGGCCAATCCCTAATGGAAATGTCTCTTTCTGAGTTACAGTGGCCATAAAAGCGCTCTGTCCCGTCCCTTTATAACCATTTTATGGGTCGCTGAAATTCACACAGGTAACATTTTCTTGTTATACGTAACTAAATGTTACAATCAGTCCAAAATGAATGTGAAATGCCTTTTGCAGCACATTTTATTTCAATAATGTGATGCAAATGTTCAAATCAAGATATTCAATGAGAAATGTTATTGTTCTGTATTAGTGTATTTGAACAATCATGTCTGTTTTTATTTCTCCTATAAGTTGACGCTTCAATGAAATAAGACTGTGCTATATGGAAGAGCAACTTCTGGGCGCTTGGCTTTTCCTTTGAGTTCAAATGTTGCTCTTATCAGGTCTGAACCTGTGCCGGTTAGCTGTTTATTTATTGTGCTCCAGTCAGGGA
Source organism: Ctenopharyngodon idella (assembly GCF_019924925.1). Taxonomy (NCBI): domain Eukaryota; kingdom Metazoa; phylum Chordata; class Actinopteri; order Cypriniformes; family Xenocyprididae; genus Ctenopharyngodon; species Ctenopharyngodon idella. Next base: position 22,552,120 of record NC_067232.1, read on the forward strand.
TGTGGGAAAATCATTACCACACTTTGTTTTCTTGACTTGAATTGATATCTGTCTTAATTCAAGTCTGTACGGCTATAAACTTCCACAGAAAGTTGTGAAAGCTGGATTAACCAATCCAATTTACAGATAATATGGTATCTCTTCTCAATAAATTGTCCTGGAATTACTTCAGTCAAATTCTAATTTGCTCTTAGAGAAAGTGCTTTGTGAAGCTTTGTGTTTGCAGTGCTGCAGTCTGAGAAACATAAGCTCTGTTCCAAATATGTGCTGCCTATCTAGACAGCATTTTAAGGCATCATAGGCAAACACCTGGTGCATAAATACACTGCCTTATACTTTCTTTTGGCCCAATTCTAAGGCAATCACAAAACTCATAGCAGTGAAAAAATCTACCCAAGATGGCAGATGAGTTGTAAATATACACTCTAAAAAATGCTGGGTTAAAAACAACCCAAGTTGGGTTGTAAATGGACAAACCCAGTGATTGGATTGTTTTTATCCAGCGGTTGGGTTGTTTTAACAGCAGTTGGGTTGTTTTAACCCAGCGGTTGCGTTGTTGTTTTTACCCAGCGGTTGGGTTGTTTTAACCCAGAGATTGGGTTGTTTTTACCCAGCAGTTGGGTTGTTTTTACCCTGCAGTTGGGTTGTTTTTTAACCCAGCGGTTGGGTTGTTTTAACCCAGAGATTGGATTGTTTTAACCCAGCAGTTGGGTTGTTTTTACCCTGCAGTTGGGTTGTTTTTTAACCCAGCGGTTGGGTTGTTTTTACCCAGCAGTTGGGTTGTTTTTACCCAGCAGTTGGGTTGTTTTTACCCAGCGTTTGGGTTGTTTTAACCCAGAGATTGGGTTGTTTTTACCCAGCAGTTGGGTTGTTTTTATCCAGCGGTTGGGTTGTTTTAACCCAGCGGTTGGGTTGTTTTTACCCAGCGATTGGATTGTTTTAACCCAGACATTGGGTTGTTTTTACCCAGTGGTTGGGTTGCTGTTTTAACACAGCGGTTGGGTTGTTTTAACCCAGCGATTGGATTGTTTTAACCCAGAGATTGGGTTGTTTTTACCCAGCGTTTGGATTGTTTTAACCCAGCAGTTGGGTTGTTTTTACCCAGCGGTTGGGTTGTTTTTACCCAGCGATTGAGTTGTTTTAACCCAGCGATTGGATTGTTTTAACCCAGCAGTTGGGTTGTTTTTACCCAGCGGTTGGGTTGTTTTAACCCAGAGATTGGGTTGTTTTTACCCAGAGATTGGATTGTTTTAACCCAGAGACTGGGTTGTTTTTACCCAGCAGTTGGGTTGTTTTTACCCAGCGATTGGGTTGTTTTAACCCAGCAGTTGGGTTGTTTTTACCCAGCGGTTGGGTTGTTTTAACCCAGAGATTGGGTTGTTTTTACCCAGCGATTGGGTTGTTTTAACCCAGCAGTTGGGTTGTTTTTACCCAGCGGTTGGGTTGTTTTAACCCAGAGATTGGGTTGTTTTTACCCAGCGATTGAGTTGTTTTAACCCAGCGATTGGATTGTTTTAACCCAGCAGTTGGGTTGTTTTTACCCAGCGGTTGGGTTGTTTTAACCCAGAGATTGGGTTGTTTTTACCCAGAGATTGGATTGTTTTAACCCAGCAGTTGGGTTGTTTTTACCCAGCGGTTGGGTTGTTTTAACCCAGCGATTGAGTTGTTTTAACCCAGCGATTGGATTGTTTTAACCCAGCAGTTGGGTTGTTTTTACCCAGCGGTTGGGTTGTTTTAACCCAGAGATTGGGTTGTTTTTACCCAGCGATTGAGTTGTTTTAACCCAGCGATTGGATTGTTTTAACCTAGCAGTTGGGTTGTTTTTACCCAGCGGTTGGGTTGTTTTAACCCAGAGATTGGGTTGTTTTTACCCAGAGATTGGATTGTTTTAACCCAGAGACTGGGTTGTTTTTACCCAGCAGTTGGGTTGTTTTTACCCAGCGGTTGGGTTGTTTTAACCCAGAGACTGGGTTGTTTTTACCCAGCAGTTGGGTTGTTTTTACCCAGCGGTTGGGTTGTTTTAACCCAGAGATTGGGTTGTTTTTACCCAGCAGTTGGGTTGTTTTTACCCAGCGGTTGGGTTGTTTTAACCCAGAGATTGGGTTGTTTTTACCCAGCAGTTGGGTTGTTTTAACCCAGTGGTTGGGTTGTTGTTTTAACATAGCGATTGGGTTGTTGTTTTAACACAGTGGTTGGATTGTTTTAACAGTTTTATTTAACTCAACTATTGTTTAAAATTTACTATATGGCTGGCTTAAAATTGTGTTGTGATTGGTCAAGCGCTTCGAGGGTGTTTGGGAAATGTCCCACCCCTTACCATAACCGTCAGTTTCAACACACTACTATCTAACTCAACCAGGCCCCGCCCCTTTATTCTGCGTATGAATTATTTAAATGAGGAATATTGTGACGTGTTCGTTCCCAGAAGAAAACTCAAGATTACAATGGCGGCGTTTCAGGGAGTTCAGAAACAGTGTCACTGATATAGAGAAGAACTCCTGCTGGAGGGACTTTGAAAACCTTTTTCATGCTCAAACAGCAACATTACACACTAAAGAAAGATGAACATGTGAAAAAGCATCATAGGAAAGTTGAAACGTTCTATGAAGAGAATCACACACCAAAAATTATTGAACATTTCCAGAACCATCCATCTTTTAGGTTCAGCTGCAGTCATTGGAGATGCAGACCTATAATATTTGTATTGATTCATTTTTTTTTTAAGTAAGATTAGTTTGTTGTAAACAAGAAAGAATTTTTGACAATCCCATTCATCATTTTAGATTCAGAAGTCAGTTTATGTTGGATACTGGTAGTATATCTGTATTTTTCAACTACTGAAGTCTTTTTCTCAGGAGAAACGTTTGAGAAACATTCAGCGAAGCCTCCATTTGATCTGATTGGTATCTAAGAGAAATATTAAAGAAATCTCCTTTGTTATTTTTCTTTCCCACAGACTACAAATACCCCAAAACCACAAGAGATCCAGTCTAAACGAGTGCACTAAAATCTTAATATGTTACGATTGCTCAGTTGTGACACATTGTTCTTCAATTTAGTGAGTAATAAAAGTATGTTTATTAGTGACAGTGGATCAGTAATTATTTTTACCACCTGATTGATGATATTTGTGTAACAGTTTGAGTATTTACTGGCAGATTAATTCTATAGAGACATCTGTTTTCTTCATTTTGCATCATTAAGTCAGTGTTAACTCAGTCTCATTCATTTAGTTGGCTTTCTCATTCTGGATGCTGTATTAAAAATGTGTTGCACAGCCTGATTAATGATGCTGTTTTCACGCTGAACGTATTGTACAAACAAGTAAATAACGACAGTAATACATCAGTCCAAGGGTTATAGTAAAAATAAGGACATAAAAATAAATTCACATTCTCTGAAGGGCCATTGCCATTTCTGATGGCATTAATAAACCATAATGATCCTTTCATGACACTAGTGACCAATGGAATACAGTTAAAATGCATTTATTGCCATTAAGAGGCCTTTTATGAGACATTACTGCAACTCAAGGCTACAGTTTTAACGCTTTCTCTATATTCTACCACTGGTTTCCTTGTGTTTAAGGTGGCCGTTATTTAAAATCTTCTCCCACTGTTGATTGATGCCTTTAAAATAGTTTAGTTAATAACATTAAATCACATTTACTACTGCTATTTCCCTGCTGTCCTGAAATGAAAACACTTTGGTTGTGTAGGTTTGGTTTCAGATAAAGCTGGGAAATAGTTTGGGGTCCTGACCAGCACTGTGAGGCATTACAACAGTAAATCACACTAAAGCTCATAATACGGGTGATGCATTGAGTCACCAAATTATTCATGAAAACATGAAATGAAATTGTAGATGATTGCAGCATCTTTAATACTGTGTGGGTGAATCTCACAAAACCTGTCAAGAACATGTTCAGGTCATATATCTCAAAATCATTTGCATTGATGGACTCCTCTAGACCGCTGAAGGTGTGCTGTGGTATCTGACACCAAGATGTTAGCAGCAGATCCTTTAAGTCCTGTAAGTTGCGAGGTGGAGCCTCCATGGATCAGACTTGTTTGTTCAGCACATCCCACAGATGCTCGATTGGATTGAGATCTGGGGAATTTGGAGGCCAAGTCAACACCTCAAACTCGTTGTTGTGCTCCTCAAACCATTCCTGAACCATTTTTGCTTTGTGGCAGGAGCATTATCCTGCTGAAAGAGGCCACAGCCACCAGGGAATACCGTTTCCATGAAAGGGTGTACATGGTCTGCAACAATGCTTAGGTAGGTGGTACGTGTCAAAGTAACATCCACATGGATGGCAGGACCCAAGGTTTCCCAGCAGAACATTGCCCAAAGCATCACACTGCTTGCCTTCTTCCCATAGTGCATCCTGGTGCCATGTGTTCCCCAGGTAAGCGACGCACACGCACCCGGCCATCCACGTGATGTAAAAGAAAACGTAATTCATCAGACCAGGCCACCTTCTTCCATTGCTCCGTGGTCCAGTTCTGATGCTCACATGTCCACTGTTGGCTCTTTCAGCGGTGGACAGGGGTCAGCATGGGCACCCTGACTGGTCTGCAGCTCCATACGCAACAAACTGTGATGAACTGTGTATTCTGACACCTTTCTATAAGAACCAGCATTAACTTCTTGAGCAATTTGAGCTACAGTAGCTCGTCTGTTGGATCGGACCACACGGGCCAGCCTTCGCTCCCCACCTTGGCCCTGTCTCCGGTTCACCACTGTTTCTTCCTTGGAGCACTTTTGATAGATACTGACCACTGCAGACCGGGAACACCCCACAAGAGCTGCAGTTTTGGAGATGCTCTGACCCAGTCGTCTAGCCATCACAATTTGGCTCTTGTCAAACTCGCTCAAATCCTTACACTTGCCCATTTTTCCCGCTTCTAACACATCAACTTTGAGGACAAAATGTTCACTTGCTGCCTAATATATATCGTATATATATTCACACACAAACATTTTTTGTCTATTTCTTTTAGATTTTATGGTGAAATGTGACCTGCACTTGTTTTCATGTGAACTTTCATCTAAAGACATCCAGGTAGAAGAACATCCCCTTAATATGCTTTATTTTAAAGCTTTCGTCACTGCAAGAAAAAGGGCACATTCTGTCCATTCCCAGGCATTGGATATGCCTCGAGTGTCACCAGCCGTGAGGAAGAGGGCCATTGGCATGCTGCAGGCAAAGCATGTCAGGTGCCAACATAGCCAGACATTATGGAATAAATCATTCCACTGCGTCCCAACTGGCTTCAGCAGAGCTGATGACCTTCCAAGATCTGATCACCCTCCAGTTACCAAACCAGAGCAGACCAACAAATCAGAACGCTTCATCTGTGAGGTTTCAGATTAGTCTTCATTACTGCTGCAGAAACCAGGTGGTCAGGGTTTAGCTGGTTAGCTGATGCTGTAAAACTATGAGGGTGAAGTGCAAGTTTCTTCACTGATGGACATTCAACACTGCAGAGTGTTCTGTTATCAAATGCAGACACAGAGATGCATGCTTTGTTTGTGTTTGTGTGATGTATGACAGAACTTTTAATGCATCTGCTACATTTTCATCAGTGAGTTGCCAAACATATTTAATTACCGATGATGAATATGCTGTAAATGATCAAGCTGTCAGAG